>NC_039248.1:4411416-4711416 GCF_003368295.1 Carassius auratus | reverse complement strand
AGAGCAAAGAAACTGTCACACCGTAGGATATAATAAATATTTCACTTCCTGTTAGATTGGAGAGCAAAGAGAGATTTGCTAGAGATTGCACTAATCAATCTTAAATCAATCTCATCCCACAAACTCAACTAGGAAGATCAGGCACGTCATGCACAATCTATTGGAGTATTATACAGTACTACACTCTGGTAGCATATTATTCTAGATCCACACCTACGTGCAGTAGAGATATTTATGGTTCACATAATTCAAGCATTTAGTGGTTGTAAGTTGTAACTCCCAGTGTTTCCTCGGTAATTGAGCATTTGCAGTCTTTGATGTGCGGTTGTCTGCTGAAGTTAGTGAGACAAGGCCAACATAACAAGCTTTTTCATTCTCAAAGATACACTCCAGAACGCTCTGCCTCATGAATGTGTGCCTGTACTCAGTGAAGAGGTTTCTCTTTGAAGAATTCCCTCAGGAAAGGAAAACCCCAATGTGTTTCTCACCGATAATGATTTATAGGGATTCATTCTCACCTTCTGGCAGCTCACCTTGTCTGCTGTGGCATTTGTAATCTTCTAAACCTCCTGTAAACTCAAAATTCCCCATAAAAACATTCATGAGACAAAATAATGACTCATAGCTGAGTTTTGACAGTTTACTTTTTATTCAGCGGCGCACAAATTTAGGCGTGATGATACAACCTTGACATGCTGTTAGTTTAGTTTTTTAATAATACTTTAGTGGTTTCTGTGACATAAATGGGATGACAGATTTTTTTTTATACATAACAAATACTTACTGGAGGACAGGATTATTCAGCTGGATTGAAATCACTATGAAAGGCATCAAATAAATTTAGGAGGGATACAATTTGCATTTGTGGCAGGAATGTCCACTAGAGCAGTTGCGTGTGAACTGAATGTTAATTTCTCTGCCATAAGCCGTCTCCAAAGGCGTTTCAGAGAATTTGGCAGTACATCCAACCGGCCTTTACAGCCGCAGACCACATGTAACCACACCAGCCCAGTACCTCCACATCCAGCTTCTTCACCTACAAGATCGTCTGAGACCAGCCACCCGGACAGCTGCTCCAACAATCAGTTTGCATAACCAAAGAATTTCTGCACAAACTGTCAGAAACCGTCTCTGGGAAGCTCATCTGCATGCTTTTCATCCTCGTCAGGGTCTCAACCTGACTGCAGTTCGTCATTGTAACCAACTGGAGTGGGCAAATTCTCACATTTGATGGTGTCTCTCACTTTGGAGAGGTGTTCTCTTTATGAATGAATCACAGTTTTCAGTCTACAGGGCAGATAGCAGACAGCGTGTATGGTGTCGTGTGGGTGAGTGGTTTGCTGGTGTCAACATTGTGGATCAAGTGACCCATGGTGGCGGTGGGGTTATGATATGGGTAGGAGTATGTAATGGACAATGAACACAGGTGCATTTTATTGATTGGATTTTTTTTTACAATGCAGTGTGATAAGATCCTGAGGCCCATTGTTGTGCCATTCATCCACGACCATCACCTCATGTTGCACGGCCTCATGTTGCAAGGATCTGTACACAATTCCTGGAAGCTAAAAACATCCCAGTTCTTGCATGGCCAGCATACTCACCAGACACGTCACCCATTGAGCATGTTTGGGATGCTCTGGATCGGCATATACGACAGCGTGTTCCAGTTCCTGCCAAAATCCAGTAACTTTGCACAGCCATTGAAGAGGAGTGGTCAACATTCCACAGACCACTTTAAACAACCTGATCAACTCTATGTGTTTCACTGCATGAGGCAAATGGTGGTCAAACCAGATACTGACTGGTTTTCGGAACCCTGTGGACCCCCCAATACATTAAAACTGCACATTTTAGAGTGGCCCTTTTTTGTGGCCAACCTAAGGCTCACCTGTGCAGTAATCAAGCTGTCTAATCAGCATCTTGATATCCCACAACTGTGAGGTGGATGGATTTTCTCGGCAAAGGAGAAGTGCTCACTAACACAGATTTAGACAAATTTGTGAAGAATATTTGAGAGAAATAGGCATTTTGTATACATAGAAAAATCTTTTCAAATATATTTTTTGCACTGATAAACACATAGTCATGCATAATCTCTCAAGCACTATGAGATTCCCATTATGTCACACAATAATTTATTATTTCTTCAGAAACTTTCTTCATGCTAATAAGCTTCCCACAAGCCTAAAAATCTTTTGCAGGCAATCCCATAACAACCTGTCTGCTTTAGATCCAAAGGGGAGGGTAGAAATGCCATCAGTGTTATTAAGATAGACTCAAGAGGATAGAGAGTGCACTTACGACACTTATGCTCTGCACTCCAACAATCTTACTGCATCAAATATAGCACAAGTGTAAGGCATGCCATTTGTTAAAAACTTGATCCTCTCTGGCTTGGAGCTCATGGTGTGTGCCTTCCTGTTCAGTCCAAACGCCAAAGCCATGATAATGATGCAGTGTGCAGCCAAGCTTAACACAAGTTGTGGTTGCAAAACTGCAGATACCTTACAAAAACATGTGTCATACTGAAGACCATAATGATGATGGATAGACTAGATACAGAACTGCTGCACATTGCTGGATTGGAGCAAAATTCAGTAAAATTGAATTTTTGGGTGAGTAGGTTTTTTTTTTTAAGTCACTAGGCTGCATTTATTTGATCAAGAATACAGAAAAAAAACTAATATTGTAAAATATTTGTACAATTTAAAATAATGTTTGTCTGTTTTAATATACTTTAAAATAAAATAAAAAATTCATTTGTGTGGACTCTTATTGTGCTGTAGCACAAATGTGTATTCGAAATGTTTTTGTTGTCATGTTGTCTTTGGTTGTCTCATATCCAAATGCCCACTGCAGGATAGCATCCTAGTAACGCCACTGTTGATTATGTTCAGGCCAGGCCGTCCAGTAGGGCGGACACTGAACTCTTGCCCGACTGAGATCCGGCTCAGTGCCACCAAGTTCAGCATGCTGGGTGAGGGAGCTTTAATGCCATGCCAAGCCCTGTAGAGGGGATGGAGCTGGACCACAACCAGGCCAGCGGTGGCGGAAAGCTAAGTTCTGCGAGGCTGGAGGGTGGCACAGAAGGCTGAGAGAGAACAGAGCAAAGCCAGGGACAAACCCATGCCACAGGGACATCGTGCCAAGTTCCTACTCAGAATTAGTCTGTAGTGTTCAGGATTTAATTCAACCAAATATTCAGATGTATATGTAGAATGTGAGTTCGTTTTTAATGGAAGCCTGTTTCCACCATGAAAAAAGGTAACTTTTTATTTTTTACTTTTTATTTCACAGTTTAAACCTTTTTCTTTTTTATATAGAAAAAAATGTTCATGATTTTTTTTTAATAACTTGCAATTAGGATAAGAAAAGTGTGAATTGTAAAGAAACTGTGAGGAAAGAAGACCAAAATGTGACATAAAATGTCAAAAGCACCTTTTTTTCTATAGTTTTATTTAATTTTGAAGTAGTTAAACTATTTGTGTAACTATATGTTTTCTGTGAAAAAGTATGAATTATAAGATATAAACTCCCAACTCTGAGAATAAAGACATAATTGTGAGATGAAAAAAAAACATTTTCATTCTGTGGCAAAAAACAAACAAACAAACAAACAAACAAAAAACTTTTGCGAGATGTATACTCTGATGAAAACTGATGAAAACAAAGGAAATTCTTTGTCAGAATTGCAAGTATATCATAATTCTGTTTATATCATGCAATTCTGACTTTTTTTTTTCTTAGAATTGAGAGAAAAAGTCTGAATTGTGGGATACAAAGTCACAATTTTAAATTCTTAGTTAGTTTTTGGATCTGTGGTTATTTTCTCTGAAAACTATTTTAGAAGAACCTAAAAGACAAGTCATCACTTTAGAGTTCTATTACATTTGAAAAATAAATAAATATAAAAGCAGCCTTATACCACGCAGGTTAGTTTTTTGGATCAGCAGCGCAGACGAAGTCAGCAGTGCTCTGTCAAGCTCACACACAGCTATCAGTCTTCATATTAGAGCTGTCTCTGTCACAGCTAAAATCTTCTGCAGGAGACCTTGGTCCAGTTTCAATCAACCAAATTGTTCAAATTGTGTGCAGCATGTATTTATTGTATTTTTTCACTTAACCTTGAATACACCATTGTGCCAAATAACCATCCAAGCATGTGAATAAAGTAAAAATGAAGAGAATTTTTATTTAAACAAAAAGGTTCTAATGCCAAGGTTTTTAATAACGTTGTAAGTTTTCTATAGAAAACTTGTGAAATGGTCTTGTATAGAAATCTTGCTTTTCTATAGAAATCTTGTGAAATGGTTTCATCAGGTGGTGCAGAAGGTTATTACAGCTATTTGTTCCCTGAAACAACTGCTGAAATATATTTGAAGTGAGTTTAAAAAGTTGAGACATTTTAAGATGATGGAGACATGAAATATAGATTTTTATCATTTTACCTGTCATTTTAAAGCTCTGAATAACAACAAAATGGTCCACTACAGCATGGAAAGGGTTAACTTGAGGAAATATTGTACGGTAAAAAGTTTGGGGTCGTATTAAGGATGCATCAGATTGATTAAAGCTGACAGTTTACTGTTAAAGAAAATTTCTATTTCAAATAATTATTAAGCAGCACATCTGTTTTCAACACTTATAATAAGAAATGTTTCTGAAGTAAAACAACAGCATCTTATAATGATTTCTGAAGGATCACGTGACACTAAAGACTGGTTTCTGAAGACCTTGCATCCCAATGAATATATTAAAATATACTAAAATTGAAAACATTTATTTTAAATTGTGATGATATTTCACAATATTACAGTTTTTACTGTAAGTATGATTAAAAGGTGAACATCTATCAAAAAAGTTTGAATGGTATTGCATCAAAAGTTTTCCAGTGATCCATGTGAAAGAAATACTGTAACTTATAGTGGTGCTCAATAAGACATGACTATTACTATTGCTTATACTTAGCTTTGAAAGCGCTGCACTGTTTGTGTTATGGACATGAATGATACATTAATTTATGATTGCTGTGCAGGATTGTTTCCAGAAGGAATTAGCAGGTATTCATGCTGTCCTCCTCCAAGCCCTGTAAGACAGCACTGTAGATCCATTGAATATTTTGCAGGATCTCAATTCCGCCCTCTCAGTGCTGTATATCTGCAATGGCGAGAGACGCTGACTCAGTGATCTTTGCTGAACCATTCCTCATTGCACTTGGCTGACAGCACCATAAAAATGACAGCAGAGCGAAGAGCATCACGGCGCATTACCAGAGCGGGCGAACAGCCTGTGACAGTAGAACCGGCGGCAGCGCTCCATCACTCCTCCTCAGCAACAGTGTACGGTCCTTCTCAAGCTGTCACAGATGGAGAGAAGCCCAGAGATCCAAAAATGACCCACATTCAGTGCAATATCTGTAGCGTTTTTGGATTCTCTCAAAATCTCCTCTTAAAGGAAGAGTTCACCGAAAAATGGAAAATTGTTTCATCGTCCCAGCAAACAGGGAATGTTCCCACAAGTTTTTTTAAAGGTTACATAAATGTCAGGAATCAATGTCTATGGAATGTTCTTATAACTAATTTTTGATATACCATACATTTTTGTAATGTGAAAAAAAAAAGTTTTTATTTTCTTGGAATGTCCTTCTGATGTTATTTGTATGTTCTCAAAAATGGTTCAATAACATTAGTAATAATGATAGAATTTAAAAAGTATAAAATTAAACGTTACTCTTAACATACACCAAGAAGATACATCCTTAGTATGTATATATATATATATATATATATATATATATATATATATATATATATATATATATATATATATATATATATATATATATATATATATATATATATATATATATATATGGTATATAAATGGTATGTTCCTCTAATGTTCAGATAATAATATTTTCTTTAAATATTAAAAATGGGTATTTAAAATGTTAAGAGATCATTTAAATGTAACAAATTTCATAATATTTAAAAAGGGATAGAACTGAATTTCTATAATGTTTACATAACCAAGACGATACATTCTTAATACATTTTAAAAATGTAAAAAAAAAAAAAAAAACACTTTTTAATGTTCTGAAAAAATAAATAAAAATGAACTGAAATAACGTCTCCATAACATAATTTAGCTAGAGAAGACATGAAATAATGTTCGATAGAGTCATATAGATTTAATATGATTTTGGGTGTTTACTGTACTTTTAAAGTTTAACAGCAGTGTTATTTTAGTATAATTTATATAATATAATATTATCATATTTATTAATATTTTGAATTTGTTTTTTATTTTTATATTTTCCATTTAGATTTTTCATCTAAATTTTAGTTATTTTGTAGTGTTATTTTTTTTGCATTATTTGATTTAATTGTATTATTTAATTTTATTAACAAACAGTTTTCATTTTAGTTTTAGTTAATAATACTAACACTCATTTGCAATAGTGATTGTGATAGTTGACTAGTTGACTAACTTTCTACAAACTGACCCTTTTTATCTACATTTTTATGTTTTGTTTTTTGGAAATCCACTTTTGCAAACTAGTTTGGAATTAAATGCGGGTGATTAAATATTAAAAAAATGTTGGGGGGCTAAACTGTGAGGTTTAAATGTTTTAAACCATAAAGAGGTCTGACTAAACCTATGACAAATGATTTAATTTGAGCTTTCTGAGAATACACAACACCCCTCTCGACTATTGTAACACCACAGAAGTAATCTAGAGGAGTGCTCCCCAAAAACAGAAAGGTTATGAACCTCAGTAGCAGCAGAGGCAGTGAAGTGTTAAGTGCTCCTCTGTTGCAGTAAGTCAGTAAACCCCCTCTGAGCAACCTCCTGTTTTCAATCACTTTCTCTGAGGCCCCCTGGGAAGCTTAATAGTCAGCATTATAAAACCACATAATCAAACAAACAAGGGAAACATCACGATTATGTATAATGGGCCTCTGCTAACACCCCCTTCCCTCTGTAGTCTCTCTTTCATTGTGTCTCTGTGCAGGCAGAACAAGAGCACTGATTACTTCTCTCAGCTGGGGGAATGCAGGACTAAAGCTCATAGCTGCTGCATTAATCAAAGTCCTGTATGGATTTCTCTCAAAACCGCAGGCATACACATTTGCAGGGTGCTGCTTCGGTGGAGAGCCTGCTGTGAGCACAGGAGCTTTTATGTTGTCAGTGTTGATGCTTCTTACTTTATTATGATATAAAATCATACTCTGAGTCATGTATATCCTTCTCGCAGCTGTATTATTTGCCAGCAACACACTGTATGCAAATGTTTAATTTCCACCATATTCCAAGGAAAAATCATCTATTCTTGTCTCACAAATGTATTCCGTTTTGCTTGCACTTATTTCAGTTTTGCTTGTACAATTTATAATTTAAATTTCTGTTCCAATAAGTTCAGTTGGCTCATTTTTTTTTTTTACTGGGTTTCTGCAGGTCTTAAAAGGATTCGCAAATTAAGGCAAAAAGTAGCAAAAAATCTTACATCAATAAAATCATAGCATTTATAGCATGCACTGTAAAAAAAAATATATCTTGCTAAATATTTTTGTCTTGTTTTCCAGTAAGATAAATTTACTTGAGATGCAAAATTAAAATTAAGTTTTTTTTCTGAGAGATAATGTCTTTCAAATATTTTTCAGTAAATTATGAAAACTGGTTTGTCCTTTGAATTAAGTTGATTTTTGGGGGGCTCATTAGCAGATATTTGTTCTTGTTTTAACTCTGAACTCACCGACTCAGTTTTAATCAGTTTCTCTGAAAACAAAACTTTTTATATTATTTTGATTTAAGTAAATGCATCTTGATTTAAAATATTTACACTGGAAAACAATACAAAAAATAGGAACATCAGAAGGTACAAGTTATTTCCATATTCTAGTGGCAAGGATATTATATTTATTTACCTAAAACTAAACCCAAAAAACAATGGTTATGCAAGATAAAGTAAATGCTAACTGCTAAAATTTTAAATATAAAAATATAAAAAAGTAATTTCAGCTAGCTGCCATGGAAACATTTCTCATTTTGATTTAGTTGAAAGTTTAGTGCTAAAATAACTAAAACTGATAAACGAAAATTAATTTGAAAAATTACATAGACATTTAACATGACTAAAACTTTAGCTAAAGTGTAAACTAAAAAAATCTATAATAGTAAAAAAATATATGTAAATAACATTGTTGGGGTTAAAAGAGACATTCCAGTTTTAAGTTTTTTTTTGTTTTGGAAAGTAAAATAAAAAGTAATGGAAATCTGTTGATAGTTATATTTTCAAACATTATAGTGTTGCTAATACAATTCATTGTGTGCTCCCTAAACATTTACATTTAGAAAACATATGAACGTGTTGTGTATCCTTTAATTTATTCCTTAGAATTTATTTACGGTTAAAAAATAACGGTAACACTTTCTATGAGGCCCGTGTTTCTAAAACATTATAAGAGTATTCTTAAGGCATTATAATGAATGCATAATGCATTATGAAAAAACATATAATATGTTATATCAACTCAAGAATAATCATAACAACAATTATGATGCATTATAATACTTATATAAGTTTAAGAGTATGATTATTTACAACACCATATTAAATCTACTTCATTTACAGTATAATGGACTGTGTCATATCCTGAGATTGTTTAAGATCTGCACAGTATCTTACTACAGCTTGTGAATGGTTAGATGTTAAGTGTTATTTGAGTGTTTCCTGTGGAGCTAATGTTAATTAATTGATGTGAGTTTAATACTCCAACTGAAAAAAATGCTATGTTTTATATGGTTACATTTAATTTTGATGGTCCACTTAATCAATCAAGCAACTTTGCAACTACATGCCAACTAACTCTCATTAGAGTATTAGTATGCTCAAGAATGGTAGAATCTAGTTTGGTAGAATAAGCTGACGTACTTGCAAAGACACCTATAGTCAGTTTATCTGTTGGTTGACCCTCAAAATAAAGTGTTAGCATATATTTACAGTAGCAGACATACTAATACTCTACTGACTGCTAGTTGATATGTAGTTGCAGAGTTACTTATCAACAGCTGTCTAAAGAGTACCACTAAAATATCTGATCTTATATATGATATATATATATATATATATATATATATATATATATATATATATATATATATATATATATGATTTATGATTTTATGGCTGTTTGAGAGAATTTTATTATTATTATTTTTATTATTATTACTACTACTACTTATAAGTGGTTTTTGACTGCTTTAAGTAAAGTAGCATCAGAAAAATGGCAAGATATGAGACTTATAATACATTATAACTATAAGAAATATAATCCATTGTAGAAGTGGATGCAATGTGATCATTGTGTCATAAATCATCATACTTCCTTTTAAAAGCTATAACCACAATTTTTTTTAAAAAGAATATTCATGAGATGATACAACATATTATAAGGTTTTTTAGAATGCATTATGCATTCATTATAATGTCTTAAGATTACCTTTATAATATATTATAAATACAGGCTTCATAGAAATTGTTACCAAAATAACTTTCATAAAAGCCGAATAAACCCTGTTCAATCATCTACGCTGAATCAGGTCTGCGTTCACCATTAGAAAATGTTGTATTTTGTAACATAAGATGACAACAGTGACACTTATATTAGTATATTATATAGTGACACTAATAGCCACCAGACTGTGTCATGTCTTCAAAAAGAAGGAAAAATAAAGATGAATTGTCCCATTGTTGTTGTCAAGGCTCCCATGGTGCTTGATGACTAATGTATGTAAATGCACTCAACAGAAAGATAAATTACCAGCTCTGTGTTCATGAGATGTTTACTCTTCCAAAGATAGCCACTTCCTTGAATCTACACAGACATAGCCATGCACTCTCTAATAATCTTAAACTTATCAAAGCTGGATGTGTCTCTAATTATCTGTGTTTGCCTATTACACAAGATGAATACAAGTATAATGTGATATAATTATTTGCATACCCTCCAATTCTTCACCAACTGAAAGAATCAAAGGAATCACAGCTAGAATCTTTCCGACTGTCATTCTCTCTAAATGTTCAGATGATCTTAAGGTTGAGCGATTATGAAGTTATTAAGTTATTAGTGATTTGCTTTGGGGAAAATCCTATATACCTCAATTTAAATAGTTAAAAGAAGCAAGATGTTTTTTTTTCAGCCACAGTCTCTACACAACAAGAGCCCTGAAGATAAATACAGACAGTCAATTACAGCAAGTTCAACAAAAGCCAAATGGTTATATTATTGTTTTGTTGTTCTCTATCTGACAGGTAAAACTTTCCAATGATTATCTAATACTTGATTCAATTATAGATTGCTTTGAAAAGCACAATGTAATGATACAGACTTAATGCCATGGTAAGATATCCGCAAATACAGGTCTATTGTTTAGAGCTGTCCGTGGTGCTGAAATACTGCCAGGTTGATGGCTAGAAAAAAAATCTACATTTTATAAAGATCTCTTCATTGGAAATCATTTTCAAAATGAAATATGTTGTGGATGATTGCATCAATAGGCAAATCAAGGCCAAAAGTGCAACATTTGCTTCACTGCTCTCATGTCATAAAATGACAAAAAAATGCCTATTGTCTTTTAGTGTAGAAACTAGAAACTATTTTAATTTATAAACTAATTAATTTCCCCATACAATTACAGAGAAACAGCAAATAACACATTAATAAAACATAAATTTTTGAAGTAGAAAAACCATCATTCTCTTCAGAATAATTATGTATTGTATTCAAATTATGGTCATATTTTGTTATGAAAACAGTGTATTAAAACAGGCTGCATCTTGCATTATTGATATCAAGTATTATGAGTTGCCATTTGCACTTATTTTGGTCACTTCACTTTTAGATCTCCAACTCCTGTGGAATAGTCACTGTTATGCTTAAATGTTGTTTGTAATACTGATTTGAGTGTTTTTTTCTTTTTTTTTCTTTGTTCATCAGCCTTTTGCCTTTATTTAGTAGGTCAGTTGAGAAGCAAAAGAAGAGTACAGAGAGAAAGAGAGGGTGAACAGAACCGGGACGTGACCCAGGCCGGCTCCACATCAGATTCCCACAAGCCTCAACATGCTTCATGTGTCAGGAGCAGTGCACCTCTGAACCACAGCTCTGACTGAGAGGTTATTTGGGGTAAGAGAGTACTTTAATGGGTTTAATAGAAAAAATTTGATTTTTTATATATATATTACATACTACGATTGCACTTCGAAGTAAAATCGAAATTCCACATAACCTGATATTGCATGGAAAGTCAAATTTAAGAATTCCTAAATGCTTGAAAGAAAAACATTAAAACCCCTCTTCTGACCATACTCTGGATTTTTTTTCAGGTGATGCTGGTAAAGTAGGACATAAAATGGTTTAACAAGCAAGACAGGGCTTGTAGCTACTATAGTTTGAGTATTTTTGGCAAAAATATGCTCACATAAAGGTTAAAATATATACTTATTAAGCCAACTTAAAATATCTGTAACGAATCAGCTCAAAGGTGAAATATGAATAATCAATCATAACTCGTAATGTATCAATTAATAAGACTAAGTTTAATACTTGGATGTCTCGACTGTTCAATAAAGAGTCCTGATGCACTTCGGCGCTCCAGTCGGTCTCCGCTGAAGTGAGTTGATGAGAAAGACCAGTTGAATCAGAGGATCTTGATGAATGGAAAGTCAAGGCTGAAGGCCTGGCACAAGCTTGGGGTGGTTTTTAAGGCTCTTAGCTCAGCATCTTCTCATTGAATTCCTGAATCTAAAAGAACCGCAGACTGCAGGTGGGTCACTGATGTGAGGCCTTTAAGGTCTGAAAAGGTTCCTGGGAGCCTAGTGTTATCAGATAGTGTGCATTTGGTTGCTATGGAACCAGAGGACTGTTCTGTTTTTTTTTTTTTTTTTTTTTTGAGGTGATAGTTGCATTTTGGGGGGAGGGTCCATAGACCCTTTGGTTAACTAAAGGGGTGTTAGATAGTATTTTTTAAATATAACAAATAGTTGTGTGTCTGATTGGTCCAAATGCTACATATCATTTAAATGAAAATGTTCCATGTATTCTATTGTAGCTTTCCACTTCTGTTATTTAAAATATCTTACTCATTTTCTAAGTCTTCCATTTCTCATTAAATGATATATATATAATAATATATATATATATATATATATATATATATATATATATATATATATATATATATTTACATTTGTCTAATTTTAGATGCCCATCAAGATATATTTGCCTCACTATTTCGTTTGTGCTCCTTAAACATGTTTAAAAGTGATAAGAGTTTGCATTTGTCCATTCATTGTCAGAATACATTAATGCACAACATTTTACTGTCCATGTTTTCTACTGTCCTACCAATTCTGTATTGGATATTTCTACAGTTTAGGTCTAATCATTTTGTATTGGATAGCCTAATTATTTGCCACTATAACAGACAAGTATGTGAAGATTATGTCAATTTTTTTTATGATAGATTATAAGATTATAGACAAACCCACCCAATGACTGCTCTCTCTCTCTCTCTCTCTCTCTCTCTCCTGTGCAAGTTGCAACAGGAACTCAACTTCTTAAAGCTCATCTCGAGAACCTGCATCTGCGCTCTGCGCTGAAGCCCTGCGCGTCGGAGCGGATCTCTGGATGTGGTTTACAATGGGACCGGATCTCACCTTACAAACTGTCGCACGAGGAAAACTAACATTTACATTAAACACTGAGACGAGCTGCACTTGCAAATGGATGTTCAGAGAGACGTGCTACGTTTTATCTGACACTGTATGAAGCTGCTTGTAAAGCGTAATTTCGAAGTTTAGTACAATGCGGAAACGCAAGGCTTGTTTTTCAATTCGGTCCACGATTTTACGGTCCAACTGACCTTTATGTAACTAACTGAAAGCGCGTTCGTCTGCGATCTTGCCTGCGAGCATCATCCGTGGAAAGCACTTGGAATCAGCATCACCAATGGCTTGATCATCCGGTTCATTGTCTTTGAAATGGATGATAGATCCAACAAACTCCTTTTAGTTCCTGTTTTGACCGTTTTATTTGTCATGATCGGTTATCAGTACATCTGTCCAGCAGGGAGCATGTCCTGTCGGTTCGGTAATGGAGAGAGTTCTCCGTTCTCCAAATATCCAGCAGACGTCAAGAGAGACTCTCCGGATCGGGACGAGGACGCTCCGTTCAGATTCCCGTCTAAATTCAACTTCACGCGCGAGGACCTCTATCGCCACGTGGATTTCGACATCAAGGGGAACGACGTGATCGTGTTCCTCCACATCCAGAAGACCGGAGGAACGACGTTCGGGAGGCACCTGGTGCGCAACATCCACCTGGAGCGCCCGTGCGACTGCCGCTCCGGACAGAAGAAATGCACGTGTCACCGGCCCGGTAAAGCGGAGTCGTGGCTCTTCTCGCGCTTCTCCACGGGATGGAGTTGCGGGTTGCACGCGGACTGGACCGAGCTCACGAACTGCGTCCCTGCTGTGATGAATAAAAAGCAAAAGAAAGACGCGCCACTCAACAGACGGTAAGTGTGTGGGTGGCTTCTAAAGAAAGTGATTTCAATTTCATTTGGTGAGACTTTAAATACTAATTAATACTTTAAGTAGGCTACCATTAAATAATGTAAATCAAAAGCTGAGCTGTGGGGGAGAACGTGTGAGGTGCTGGTTTCATCATCTGCAACTCCTTTTTGCTTCATGGTTTAAACTTTGATAAAACATTCGCATGTTTGTTTTAAAACCTAGCTTACTTATTCCTAAACGGTGTTAAGTAGTGTGAAGTAGGCGTTACAACTTTGTGGTATTACACCAATAAAAAAAACAAAGATGTTTCTAATTTTGTTCATGGATTTACTGTACTGTGGTATTTTAAATCGTCATGATGTACCGAGATCTTTCTTCATTTCAGAAGAGTGGTGGTCAAACATGATGGTGGTTCACCTCACACAGTCTTACAAATAAAGGTTCTTTATTGTCATCCGGCTCCACAAAGAACCTTTAACATCCATGGAACATTCTCACTGGACAAAATGTTCTTTGTAGTGGAAAAAGATTCTTTAGAGTGATAAAGTGTTCTTCACGTTAAGAAAAATAATGCTTCTTTTAAGAACTGTTTGCTGCTCATTTCTTCTTGGTTAAACTAATAGTGTTGCAACTCTCCCTGTGTTAAAACACATTGCATAGAACGGCCTGTAGAAGTTGATCTGTAAAACCTATGTATATTATTTTTTTTTTAAAGTTGTTACCATTTATTATGAATGCATCAGCATAGCATGCGTTGACAATGGCAGCAAATGATATATCTTTATTTTTTTGTCAGTGCATCACAGTATTTTTGCTAGTTTAATGAGTTTGGATCCTTCACTGTGTGTCTAAAAATGATCGACATCTGTGAACATCAGCTCCCTGCTGATGGCCATTCTGAGTCATGCAGTTTTGAATATGTGTGTGACTGTAAATATGTTGCACAACTCCTTATGTTAAACTAACTAGTTGAATGTCTACTGTATGACTTTACTCAAGTAAGATTTATAGGGACATTCCACCCAAAAATTACAATTCTGTCACCATTTACTTAAAGAAGATTTTTTGATAGAATCGTTTAAACCCCAACATTCTTCGAAATATCTTCTTTTGTGTTCCACAGAAGCAAGAAAGTCAGGTTTGATGAATTTGGGTGAACTGTCTGTTTAACACTTGTTCATTGATTACAGTGAGACAGATTCAGTTTGATGGCAAGGGCCAGTAAACGTTTATCTTACCAGGCCTATTCATGCAATAAAACACACACCTCTTGTAACATGTTTGCAGCCACATGAATATTCCTTGTCAATACCTTCCTTGTCTCAGTCGGCCTTGCAGAGCTTCTTCAAGCATGTTTATGATCCTCCTCTTTACCACAGAATATAAATCGATACTCTCAGCTGACTGAGTCAGAGATGCACAGGGCTTGTACACACTATCATTATAATGTTATTATAGACAAGAATAGCCAAACTACTGCATTATTGGCTGTATGCACCCTGTTATGATGTGTTGAAATTGCTGAGATCACAAAAACAGCTTTTTGCTAGGTTTAAGGTGACTGGACGTCTCATTGTTCATTAGTTTGACAAAATAGTCCAAGTGTGATGCAAAAACTGCTGCTACACTTTTTGAATAATAATGTTGGTTCTACACACTCCAAAAATAAAGTTTTTTATTGCCATCTGAAGAGTCTTTAAAATTCATGGAACTTTTTCCATTGCACAAAAGGTTCTGTATAGTGGACAAAATGGTTCTTCTATGGCATCACTGCAAAAAAGCCTTTTGAAACATTTATTTTTAAGAGTGTGTGGTTCCATTAAGTAATTTCAACATCCATGGAAACTGTCCTTTGCTAAGATTCTTCTGTGGCATTTTAGACCCTTTAGAAACTTTATTTTAAGAGTGTAAAGAAAGGTGCATACATAAATGTTGCAACTCACGGTAAATCTTCAGTTGAACACTTTATGTATTGCACCGCAGCTTCTCACTTTTCCGCATGCAACAATAGATGTGGTTTCATTTACATGATCGTGTTACATTGAGAGGTCTATGGCAGACAATAGTAAAAAAAAAAACCCATCTGCTTCCACGATTCAGGATATTAATCCCCTCCCCGCATACACACACGCCTGAATCTCTCATCTTCTAAATCCTCTGTTCGTCCGTGATGCCTCGTCAAGCAGGCACTCCAGCATTCAAGCAGATAAAGGCAAAATGAGATGTGATAGACCAAGAGAAATAGCTCTGAGATCCAACTTAAGACACATTAATAGCTTTTATTGGGTACTTTGTGAAGACAAGTGCTTCTGCAGTGCCCGTCCCCTGTAATCATGCATTATTGCTTTGGCATTTGAGATATTATGTTGTAAGTAAAGATGCAGGACTGTGGGAAACGAGTTCATGTGTGCATTGGAGAAACGATAACCTATGATGAGTGTGTGTGTGTGTGTGTGTGTGTGAGATGAGCACTTGTGTGTGTATGCAAAAAGCAGCATAAGGCATCAGGCATGTTTGGAAATGGAGCACTACAGGCATTACATTAGCAATGCATGAAGGAGTGCAGCATGTCCTATGTGCAGCGATAGAATAACAATCCTTTATATAGACTGCTTGGCATTCTCACAATAGAAGCGTGTTCTGTTGGTGTCTCTCATTAATCTAACTGCTTCTAGGGTATTTAAAAGGCTTGCTGTATTGTCAATTTATGTTATTTATTTATGACTCCCTGAATATCCATAAGGAAGCAGTGGGAAAACCACAATGAGAGCTTTGACCAGAACGCAACAAAGAAATGGAATTTAAAATGTTAGTCCACCTCAAAAAAAAAAAAAAAAAAACTTTGTCATTGATTACTTGCACTTATGTTGTTCCAAACTGTTATGCATTTTCATTCAAGAATGTTTGTAACTAAACAGATTCCCATTGAGTTCCAATATATATATATTTGTAAAAAGGATTGCAGGATCGTGTATAAATTAACACATTGAAGTGCTGTTTTGGACCCCATTGACTTCTTGAAATATCTTCTTTTGTATTACAAAGAAGGTCAGATTTGGAACAACATGACTGTGAGTTAATTATGACAGAATTGTGATTTTTGGGTGAGCTATCCCTTTAAGTTACAAGAAGCACAAATACAGGGTTGGCCTGTTTATTTCAAGTGAATGTATGCCACCATCTCTCTCTCTCTCTCTCTCTCTCTCTCTCTCTCTCTCTCTCTCTCTCTCTCTCTCTCTCTCTCTCTCTCTCTCTCTCTCCACCCCCTTGCTTTCATTTGTGATAAATCCTTGCTTCCAGCAAGGTATTCTTGAGATGCTTGTAATCTTCGGATTCTTTCAGGAAGATTAGTGCAAGCGAGAGCGGCAATCTCATCATCTGAGTGAGAGATTACCATCCAGATTTATGCAAAAGTCTGTGTCTTAATACCAGTTGTGTGTCCTCCCGCTGCTCTGGGGATCGCTGTCATCAGCTCCCATGGGTTTATTCTTCATGTGTTTTTTGTCGTGCCCTCTGTCTTTAAGAATTCAGAGCATGGAGGTTTTTTTAATGAAAATCAGGCTGATGATACCCATCACTGGCACCAGAACTCGAGAATGGGTTTCCTTTTCAGTATGCAACCACTGTGTAATACTTTACATTTTCTTCCAGCTTTATCTAGCAGAAAATGTTATTGTGCAAGTGTGAAAAGCACTTTCATTTCAATCAGTTCTCGGTTGTGTTACCTTTAAGTATCAAACTTTTTCTCAGATGCTTTTCTCAGCATTTCTTATGAGAAATGGGATAAAAAAAATAAAAAAATAAAATTAAGGTTATTATGATTTTTTAGCTCACATTTCAGAGAAAAAAGGTCATTATTGGCATAAAAATTGCGATAATTATTATTATTATTTTTTACATTTATTTTATTTATGAGCAAAAAAATAAAATTATTTATTTGTATTTATTTTTATATTTAATATTTTATTTAGGAGCAAAAAAATAAAATTTAAGATACAAACTCAAGAGTTCAGAGTTTTTTTCTCTCGCAATATTTTATACTTCACAATTTTTTTTTCTCAGAATTGCTAATTGAATCATTATAATACTGAATTCTTTATTACAATCCTAAAATTATATCTCATTACATCTGAGTTTATACTGTATATAATTCTGAATTAGAAATTCTGAGCAATTAGCAAATATGATATGTTATAAAAATGTAACATTTTTCAAATGTATTGAAATGTAATTTATTCCTATGATGCTAAACTGTATTGACAGCATCATTACAGTCTTCAGTGTCACATGATCCATCAGAAATCATTCTAATGTGCTGATTTGCTGCTCAAGACGCATTTCTTATTATTATCAATGTTGAAAACTGCTTTATATTTATATGGAAATAGTGACATTTTTTTTTCAGAATTCTTTGATAGTTTAAATAAATTACTTACTGAATAAAAGGATTAATTTCTTTAAAATGAACAAAAATGTTACCCCAACTTTTGAACAGTGGTATATAAACAGGAAAAAAAATGTTGTTTATCTACAATAAAAATATAGAGCTATACAGTATAAACCATATTGCAAAAACATTGCTGTCAAGCAAGAATAATTCACATATACAGAGATCTCACATTGATTCAGCTATACTCATAATCATTCACAAAATGTCAAGGGAAAAAGAGCCTTTTCATTATGTGAATACAGAGCTGTGAATTTATGATCTATTTTATTTCAATGACCGGACACACATATCATCAGACCAGTCTGAAAGATTGTGCCTCTATCACATGTGGCAATAAAATAACGTTGGCCCGGTGACACAGCGTACCTTTAAACACTTCAGGACGGATCATATATTATAAACTTTGAGACACACTGTGATTTGACCACCAATCAACTTAAGAGCCAATGCAGAGAGATATGAAGAGAGTGCAGCACATAGCGCTTGATGCCAGAGGTGTGTTGAATCTGGTCCAAGAGCCTTTGAGCTCTTAAATGCTATCTAGTTTCAGAGTCCTTATGCAAAGTCAGGAGCCGATTTATGGATGAACACACTGCACACGTTCACTCTCTCTCTGTCTCTCTCACACACACACATACACTGTCGCTGCCTTTGTTAAATTCTCCTTTTACTCCATTTCCAGTCTTGCATCCCCTGGGGTTTCAGCGTCTTCCAAGAATAGACTACACTCTGGTCTGGGATCAGCAGTGAGGCACTGTACAGGCTGCAGTGAAACTGATATGTGTGTACTAGTCTCTGAGCCTATAGGTCATTCTTTTACACACACAGCTGGCTAGATTTGCTTATAGTAGTGGCCTGTTTTTGACTAAAAGAATGATTTACACATCTGCAACAGTACAAAAAAAAATCACTTTATTAATCAGTATTTGTCTCATTTTACAGTCAAAATATTAAAATGTCTTTAAAACAAGATACATTTACCTGAGAAGCAAAGTGATGCTAGTTTTCACGAAAAGTTATCTTGAATTCAATTTATGTATCCTCCCATCAGCAAGTAGTGTTTTCTAGTTTTTTTTATTTAAATTACAGGAAGATTTATTCTTAAAACAACAAACTGCTATTTGCAAATGAGGTAAGAAAAATAAAACATTAATTTATTACATAATCATTAAAAAAAAAAAAATCTTAATGAAATGAATTTTAGTGAATTTATTAATGAAATTAGTAAATTAACAAATAGTGATTCGGTATTTAAAATTCTGATTTCTCTTTAAAACAGGGAGAAGAAAAAAACTGTGGTAAGAAAAATAATACTTTAATTGACTAAAAATGCATTTTAAAATATCCTTATATTATGTTTTTTTGCTCCAAGAGTGAATTGACAAATAGTGTTTTTTGTTTTTAATATTAATATGACAGCAAATTCTGATTTATGCTTAAAACATGAAAAAGTTTGTGAATGTGGTAAAATAAAATGATAATTTACTACAATGACTAATCATATGTAATGTTGCTCCAAAAGTACATTTATGATTTTTTTAAACAACAAACAATAATGATTAAGTTTTTTTTTTTACTCTGAATCTGTTTGAATCTGCTTTTTAAATAGTCTTCTCACTTGACAAAGATAGGTTTTTATTTTTAATTTATTTCAATATTTTAAGATCACTTCCTTATCATATGAACAATATATCTGTATCATACTGTTTATTGGACGATATTAGATATTTAATTGCTATAACTGGATTATTGCTATATGTTCTGTAATAGTGGATATATAATTGTGCATGCTCATGTTTTTATATTTGGATTAGCTAAACACTCACTTGATAGTCCTCTTTAAAAATGCTTATTATTTAATAACACTGTTAAATGCAGTTTCTAACAAATTTCAAAATGAATTTGAGCATTTATAGCATTTTTTTTTATATTGACTTATATATTGGTTATTGGCCATTACATAAAAACATTATTGAGTCATGGTTTAGGCAAAAATTATTTTAATATCAGTGGATCTCTATGATAGTTTATCAAATAAAGCACACAATGCACAGGTACTGCTCATATGAAGGTTGTGATTTGCCGTCTCTAACACTAGTTCCTCGCGTCAGTGCCAGATGGAGCAGGAAACTCTGAGTGAGGCTTTGGCTCAGGCTTATTCTTCTAATAGTATCACAGATCAAATTGGGCAGCAGTGAGAGTGTCAGCATCTTTGTGCAGCTTTTATAGTTGAGTGTCAGTCAGGAATCCAGTGCCAACCAGTTGGCATCAGCTGTGAGAAATCACTTCCTTTGCAGACCTCTTTATCAGAGAGACAGAAAGACATGGTTTTCTATGTGTGTAGGTGGACAGGAGACGGACGGAGAGTGTGAGGGAGAAGACAGAGAGAACCTGATTGTCTGAAAATACATGATTTTTAGTTTGCCGCAGTTGTATGTTGTACTGCGGATCAGCGTAGTGTTTCTGTATATAAAAAAAACATTAAGGATGGTTAAGTTGATGCAAACTTTACTCATCGGATTGTTAAAGAGATCATAGAATTTCCTTTGTCTATGTACTTTGAAACTTATGTCTGCCACACTCTAAATTTGAAAAGATTATATGAAGAATTACATGATGAAATCATTATTTATTGTAAATCATCATAATTCAGCACATTTGCATATTAGAATGATTTCTGAAGGATCATGTAACGCTGATTACTGGAGTAATGATGCTGAAAATGTAGCTTTGCATCACAGCAATAAATCACATTTTAAGTTGTTTTAAATTGTAATAATATTTCACAATTGATCTAATGTTACCCACACTTTTGAAGGCTGGATATACTGTAAATAAATTAATGAATACTTTGGGGAGTAATAAATGGTAATGAATTCATTTAAAGAAATTTTGATATGAACATTTAAAAGTCGTAGTTTTGTTGTTCAAATTAACCAGACATTCAACTGATCGAAGCTTTTGATCGCTGTATCTTGCTTTCATATATTTGTACCTGAATAATTTCACATCTGAGTGCTCTTGTGTGGGCACTTGTGTTTTGATTGTGACAGCTCGAATGGCGAATTCCTGCAGTGATAACTGTTTCAAAACACAAGTAATAAATAAGCAAGACATTATTAAACCAAACAAGGTCATGAAAGCGTGAAGTGTCAAACGTCTGAGTGGAAATTTAAATTCGAGCACAGACTGTTTACTTTGGGGCCCTGGTGGCATGAGCACAAGCATTTCATCTGTCTCAGCGTGACAAGCACTTCAGTACAGCTCAGAGTCTCACGACAATACCTGAGCCAGAATAGTTCATCCAGACAGTTATTTACTTCACTAAAGACAAGTGCAAACTTCAGCAGTGATTTGCACAATATATAAGACTGATCTAACGCTAGCATTCAATGGAAAAATCAGACATTTTTTTCATTTTGCTTGGGCTTTGCACATTGGAAGCTTGTTTCCACCACTGAATGAAAATAAAAGAGGTAATTGAGACTTTTTCATCTCACAATTCTGACTTTTTTGGTGTGATCTCGCAATTCAGATTTTTTTTTTCTCAGAATTGCAAGATATAAACTCATAATTGCAAGTTATGAAGACAGAATTGTGATATTTAAGAAAATAATACTTTTTTCTCAGAATTTGACTTTATAACCTCCAATTATGAGATTATATCTAAAAAGTAAAAAAAAAAAGTGCTATTGCAAAAAAAGTCAGTATTGCGAGATGTAAACCCTGCAATTGCGAGACAAAAGATAAATTTGAGATATACAGTAAACTCGCAATTGAAAGAAAATAGTATTTTTTTCCCTCAGAATTGGACTTAATACTCACAGTTATGAGATGTGAGATGTAAACTCATACGTGCGAGGAAAAAGTCAGAAGTGTGAGATAAAAAGTCGCAATTACCTTATTTATCTTTTATTCATGGTGGAAACAGGCTTCCTACTATTCTCAAATTTCTTTGAAAAACAATGTTTATTCATTACTTATCCTCTTGTAGGAAACCTGTTAAGAACCCATGAGAGAAAATGAGTACCTCTGTGGTTAAAATGCTGACACGTGCAGATATTGCTCAAACACACACAGGAGCAATGAATAGATGGTTTTTCTCATATGTGCACGGGGGATCACAGCGGTGTGTCTTGTCTGCGGCTCACATGATAACAGATCAAAGCAAACCTCCTTCCATCAAAGCCTTTTGTTGCACAAATGAGCTAAATGAGTGAACGAGCTCTGCCCTTATCTTCTCTGTTGTCCTCTTATTTTAGTATGTGTGTAGGCACACTTTTCTTCTGCAGTTTTATATGTTCCCTCATCAAATGCTAATTATCAAAACATGTTTGATACATATAGTAGGAGGAATGGCAGCAATTATCCCTGCTTTAACATGCTTCTGTAGAGAACACAATTGTACCATATTAACTCAGGGGCCACGTTGTGTGACTGAGCTGATTGTTAAAGGAGTAGTTCACCAAAAGATGTAGATGAGTTTGTTTCTTGTTCAGAACAGATTTGGAGAAACTAAGCATTACTCGCTCACCAATAGATCCTCTGCAGGTGAATGGGTGCCGTCAGAATGAGAGTCCAAACAGCTGATAAAAACATCACAGTAATCCACACAACCCCAGTCCATCAGTTAACATCTTATCTGAGTAATATGTCGCAGGCAAACAAATGAGTTTCCTGAGAATTTCCATATCGTGAATTCTCATCCCATCCCTCCTTCAGCTTTTCAGGACTATGAGATCTGTGCGAATGTGAAAATATTCAGTTTTCAGGAGCAGTTCATGTAGCTGGTGAATTCACAGCAAATTACAAATCTGTGGTTGTTTCTTTGGTGGTGGATTTCTCTGCCTTCCTTCATTGTGTTGTTGGGGCTACAGGCTCAATTTTGTTTAGCCCTGATCCCTGGCAGTTTTATTGACTTTTGGCCTGTTTCAGATTACTTTTAAACTGCTACTGAAGAAGAAACTAGTAAGAAAGTCAGAGGAAAATGGGCTGCTATGCTGTATGATAGTGTCTGTCTGTGTCACTCCTGTTTGCAGGCTTTTTGTACTCTGAAATCTAAACTAAATAATAATTATTTATTAGAAATTTAAAAATCAATAGTTTGGAGGAGTGTTTTCTGTGGCTTGTTTAGAATATCACAGGCAGTTAGATGATAAAATTTAGATACATAGAGATTTTTCAGCCTACAAAATAAAAACTGAAAATGTCCAAAATTGTATTAGATGCTGTAAACTGATATGGTAAAATGTCATGTTTAGAGTGTGCTTTTAAAGTATATAATGCTGTCTGCTATTAAGTCAGCATGACTTTATAATTGGCTGCTTGACAACTCGTGTGAACAGACGACAGGCTGGCATCAAGTTTGATTTACAATGCCGCAATTAACAATCACTGTCTTGTCCTCCATGCAGTTTGGTGGAAAATGAAAATGATTAGCTGTGCAGTTGAAAGTGATCTTGAGTTTTTATAATGGAAATGTATTTGAAGTATGATGGTTTTGTCAAAGGATGCCGCAGACAACTGTAAATACAAAAGAACCAGTTATTAACAGGATGATGACACAGAATGGATCTAGAAAGGAACACCAGTTTATATTCATATTAATTAATGGCAACAAAAACATACATTCTTAGACTTTGGAAAGAGAACTTCTTGTAGCTGACAAAGTTGTGCATTTTTCTGAACAGAGAGTGGCTTTGGAATTCCTGAATCTAAATTGAGCTGACAAACAGGATGCATAATTGTAATTTAAATTCATTTAGTTTTAATATATATTCAATTAAAAGTAGAATTAAAATGTAATGATATTTACAAAGCTGTTTGCTGGAAGTGTAATTTTTACTAATGTATTTTATTTTTAATTGTTAATCGTAAGCATGTTATTATACATCCCAGCATCTGGTGGGATTCGGCCAATTCCATTTCCAGCTCCTGAATTAAAAAGAGAGAAATTTGCCCACTCCTGTTGGCAGGCTAATTCAACAGTCTTCAATTTCCTTTTGCACACCCAAATAATACTTATAATACACAGTTCTGACATATGGCGGTCAGGTGGTAACATCACCATCAACTAGATTTTGAAAAACTCCTTTTAATTCAAACCAATCTGCTTTAGCTGTGAAATGTTGTAATGCATAATCACCACAAGAGGTCATTAAACTTTCCTCACTGATTTCACAGAGCATTAAGTGAATCCGGGATGACAGAGTTTCCTATAGCTTTGATTTTTATCCTTTTATATTTTTCCCCATCTATTCCCAATCTCATTTGTGTAAGAGCCTGCAGCAGTGGCGATAACTGCGGCGAGCGGCCGATGACTCAGCACATCCAGACAGAAACGGCCTATGGGGCGTTCATGCTTTGCTGTCTGTATGGAAATGGCAAGCTGTTCCTGCCACAGCCTCTGCAATTGATGATATGACTAGAGCCGCCGCATGCCTGATGACTGCAAAATCTGCCATCTGCTTTTCTTAAGTGAAAATTCTATTGAAAGGAATGTGCACTTTCCGAATATGCTGCGGTTGAGAAAAATCTGTAAACAGCACAGTTAGAAGTATTCCTGAGCCTGCCATAGAGAGCCAACCAGTGGATAACCTTAAAGCACTAGTTCACTCAAAGATTACTCGCCTTCATGTTGTTCCAAACCTGTTGGACTTTCTTTCTGATTTTAAAACACAGAATTTAAAAAAAAAAAAAAAAATTCATAGGGCCCAAGAAGAAGTCAAATGGACAAATATAATTTAAAAGGAAGTAAACGCTGTAACCAACAGGGCACTCAGTATTCTGGGAAGTTTGTGTGCATTTGGAATCATATTTTTCAAATAAAGCCATGGTAACACTCATTTTATATACAGCACACATAGAAAATTATATGAATATGACAGTGGGCAAATGCATAAGGCACAGTATAATGTGAAATTATGAGTTTAAAGTTTAAAGCACTCAATTCACACAGACCTACCGTCACACAGAGAACACGTGTTCATGCTGGATACACATACACACTTCACAAGATCTCACAGCAGGATTCAACTGAATTTCCAAGGTCTGAGAAATTAAATGTTCATTAGTCATTCAAAGATTTGTTTAAATTATATAATGCGTATTTGCTTAATGCTGATGGCAAACAATAAAGTATTATAATGTTTGCCTTTGTATTACTAATAACATAAAAGCAATCGTTAAAATACTTTCAGTAAACATTCATTCCTTTGTTTAACCATTCTATTTGATTATTGGACAGACTTCTAACCGTATTAAACAGAAGTGTTAACGATGACAGTAAACAAGGGAGAATGTGAGCATGTTAGAGCCGTCAAAATAAAAGTCCCACCTCAAACACACCGGCTAAGCGGAAAAACTTAACGGCCATTGCCGATATTTGAAAAATGCCAAATATCGGCCGATATATCGTCGTTGGCAATATATCGGTCGACCACTAATCTGAATCTCTGTTTTATTTACAACTTATACATTAGATATTTTTTTACAGTAATTGTTTTTAGTTTTTTATCCTTGCTCATTGTAATTGAAAAAAAAAAATAAAATACAAGTTCCATGAAGGACAGAGAGTCGTACTGTTTTGGAATAACTTGAATAAATAATGACAGATGTTTCTTTTTCAGGTCTACTATCCCTTTAAGGTCTTTCTTGCAATATTCTCTGCTGAAGTGGACCCTCATCTTGGCTGTCTTTTATCAGTGGAGTTTAAATGTGCTGTGAAACTGCTTTCCATTCAAGCAAACACCCTGCTTAGTGAAACAGAAGATTTTAAAATCATCAGTTAATGTTAACCCAGTAGAGCATGAAGCACCAGAGCAGATGTTGCTTCTGAAAGCTATCCTCAAATGAACCACGGTCGCAGTCTTAAATGTATTAAATCTATCATCTATCTATCCATTCATCCATCCATCCATCCATCCATCAGTCCACTATCTATCTATCTATCTATCTATCTATCTATCTATCTATCTATCTATCTATCTATCTATCTATCTATCTATCTATCTATCTATCTATCTATCTATCTATCTATCGATTCATCCATCCGTCTGTATGTCTGTCCATCCATCCACTATCTATATCTTGACTAACCTTGCTTTTGTGGCTAAACTTCAATGACATAAACATCTTTGAATTTCACTTTGTTTTATATTTTGCTTCCTTTCCTACACTGTAAAAAATGATTGTGATTTCACAGTAAAAGTCTGTAAAAATGCTACAGTAAAACCTGTTAAGTTGTTAACAGTAAGTCTCCATACTATATACAGTGAATATATATAATTATGTTTAACATAATTTTACAGTAAAATACTGTTAAAAATACTGCTTTTGGAAGTTCTTTTCTTATCAGTTATGTACATTAGGGTTTAATCTTACATCTAATGTTGTAAAATTAATGTT
Source organism: Carassius auratus (assembly GCF_003368295.1). Classification (NCBI taxonomy): domain Eukaryota; kingdom Metazoa; phylum Chordata; class Actinopteri; order Cypriniformes; family Cyprinidae; genus Carassius; species Carassius auratus. Next base: position 4,684,981 of record NC_039248.1, on the reverse strand, counting down.
ATTACATTATAACAGTATCATGTGTGTTACCATGATGGTGTTTAGTGTGTGTGTGTGTGTGTGTGTGTGTGTGTGTCTGTGAATCAGACTGTGAAACTTCTATAAGTATTGCCCTCCTCAGCTCGTAAAAAAAACTGTTTGTGATGAGCTTTGGTTCATCATGTGACTTTCTCATCGCCACCCGTATTTTTGGTGGTTATCATTGCATTACAGTGGTTCAAAACAGATATTAGTACCTCAATATGTTTGTTTATTAATATTACATCAGTTAATAAAATTTTATTTTATTGTGAAAATAAGTTAAGTCTGTAAAACCTAAAATGTTGCTACCATATTTTTAATGATGAAGGTCTGGCAACCACAGCTGCTGGTATTTTTCTGTAAATGTCAAATGTTTATGTTAAATCTACTTGAAATATAAATGTATTATTTAGCTACAGTCTTTGTCTTATTGAGCATAATATGTCATTCGAATATATATAGAAAAAAAACTGTAACCTTTAATGAAGATGTATACAAGTAATTCTATGTTCTGGTTTATCTTACTGGGGTTCAGTCAGAACACTTATGAAGTATCACTGATTGATCAATAAACCACACAGAAGAACTGTAAATGACATTTTGTGACCTGTAACATATACTATAATAGAAATATTCATATGACCTGTGGTTCTTCTGATATATCATCTGTCCAATGAATCATTTTGAAACACAGATATCACATACTTTTCAAATGCCAGAGATAGCAGGGACGTCTTGTGTTCTGCGTTAGATAACTGTGTTCTCAAGATAAATTTATCTACAGAATGACAGCTGTCCCTGTGCGATGACATCAGCAGGGGACGGTGAAGATTAGAACTGTATGGATTAAATATTTATTAAAGATTTCAGTTTACATATCTGTAGCCTTTGGACCCAAGAACCAGTCCTTATTCAGGACAATTCTTTTTTTCTAAAAAAGTGTCACCTGTTTCTTTAATGTCTTTGTTTCAATTAACAGTCCATTGATGCGATATAAGAAAAACACAATTATATTCTGTTTTGTTTCCTGCAGGTTTTCAGACCTGATTATTCTACAACCGCATTATAGATGAAATAGTATTTTAGCTTTTTTTTTTCTCTCCTTTATACAGTTTTAGTATTTTAGCTTTTTTTTGTCCTTTATATAGTTTTTTCATACAAATTCCAGTTCTTTTACATTAATTGTTTAAAAAGACTCAAACAGTCCTGAACTTATGAGTTTTCGGTTTAAATCAGTGTAGTGTTGTTATTTTTAACAGTAATTGAAATATGGCACAAAAAAAAAAACTATGTTAAAATTTGAAATGTTTATCCAATGCTATTAGATGTGCAAACTCTCTTTTTGCATAAAAAAAGTTAATCTGCATCTGCATTTGTAGTAGTTTCCCCTTCAGATGCAAAATTTATGGGAGGAGAATATTTACATGAATCATGCAAAGTGATTTACTAATGCAAGGGTAGGCAGTATACTGATATTTGAACTATTATTTAACGCCCCAAAAATGCGTGTCCTAACCCATTTGCACCTGTGTTGTTAGTAGATTGTACTCACCTGATTATCCAGCTCTGCTTCTGCGACTCAATGCACTTTTTTTGGTAGACTGCTTTGATCTTTACAGTGTTTGTTAAATTGCGCATTTTCAGTCGCATCAGCCACAGAACTTTCCACTCTCATCAGTGCTTTTGTGGGATTGCGCTCTCACACTATTGCCCTGTTTAGTGAATCTGGCCCTTGATGTTGAAAGGAATTTCCGTTAGCATTTTCAGTTAGCATTAGCATAAACTGGCGTTCTAGCACACCGCCTTAGTAATTAAATTCGGTTGATATCAGTAGGTATTTCAGCTGTCCAGGAGGCACAGAACACATTATCCCTCACTCTGGTCATTTAAGTAAGTGGTCTAATGTGCTATCCGCTCTGTCAGCCACCACATACAGACCTTTTTTTCTCACTAACTAAATTAGCATCTGTGCTAGACCACTCACTTAGGCCCACAGAAACTTATGGACTTCTGAAATTTTCTCTGCCTGTCAGTTTGCAATTTCTCTGAATTATGCACAGTCAATCAATGGCGAATGTGGGATCACTCTATTTTCAGTAGGCTATATACAGTATTTGGGCTAAATATGATTTGCTTTATGATTAGTCTCTTTGATAAATTTAAATGTCCTTGTTGAATGTAAATATTTTTGTACCTTGCAAATTTTTTGCATGAATTGTTTGTTTCATAATAATTTTACTGACTGAATACCCTATAAAAGGCAGTTTAATGGAAACTTCCCATTATAGCAAACCACCATATATAGCGTGACAACATGAATTGTACACAGAAACTGACTTTAAAAATAAAGCTACCCTGAGAATATATACACAGCTAAATATGACAGCTAGCATCAGTCTCTTATTTATGCGTTTACTTAAAAAAATAAATGAATAAAGTGTATATTTATCAGTGAATGTTCAATGAATTGATGAAGTTCATTATAGTGATTAATTCCCGTAATCTGTTACTGCCAGCCGGGTAGAAAGTATTACTGTCATTGATTGTATATCAGTAATGAGAAGAGACTGCCTTCTTCTGAGGAACACTAATAGTCTTTGAGCGGACTACTTAAATGGTGTGCTTAAAAAACAATTTCAGGAGATTAATTAGCACACCTCCGTGAAGTTATAGAGGAAGCTTTGACTCTGTCTTAATAGATTGGAAATCTGTCTTTCTCGCTCAGTCATGCTTTTACAGGGTTCCCGCGGTCATGGAAAACTTCATGGCCTGGAAAATAAATGGAAATTAAATTTAAAAGTCATAGATGGAAATTTCATATATATATTTATATATTTCATAAAAAGCTTTTGATAGCTAGATATTGCTGTTTGTTAGTGATTGTATAGAGTATAAACCAGTGAGTGGGACTGCAGTTTTTTCATTGAAGGTAACCGTCTTTGTCAGTCACTGGGTGGTAAATATTACAGATCCAGATTCAAACCAACACATATTCTTGCCAATGCAGTTTAACGGTTTTTACTCTACTTAATTAAAATAATTTTTATATTTCAGTTTTTTCTATTATTTTGGAGGGATAGAATGTAGAGATATTAAAGAATAGTTCACCCAAAAATGATGAAAATTTCAGGATTCAGGCTATCCAGATGTAGAAGATTTTGTTTTTTCATCTCAACAGATTATAATAATTTAGCATTATATGTCTTGCTCACCAATGGATCCTCTACAGTGAATGGGTGCCGTCAGAATGAAAGTAAAAAAACATCACAATAATCCACAAGTAATCCACACCTCTCCAGTCCATCAATTAATATCTTGGGAAGTGAAAGCTGCATGTTTGTAAGAAACAAATCATAAATCAAAGTTCATAACAAATTATTACAGTCCTACCAGTGTAGAAGTGTGTACCCTGTTTTCACATGTACTGTAAATGGTGCTTGATATGTGCATATATCTCTCCATATTCAGAAAAGAAAGCAATATTATGGATAGAGGATTCGTATTTTAGCTAGAAACGAGAGGCCAGATGTTAAAAACGTCTTGATGTATATATATATATATATATATATATATATATATATATATATATACATAGTACTATGCAAAAGTCTTAGGCCACTAGTATTTTCACCAACAGTTATTTCTATCTTTTTCTGTAGCGTGACAGTTTCCAAACATTATTTTTGCCATTAAATGTAATAATTCAGTGAGATTTTTGTTTGCACAATGAGTCTGACAGCAGCCAGTGCTCCACACAGAGACCCGATCTCATAATCATCCAGTCAGTCTGGAAAGACATTCTGATGGCACCCATTCACTACAGAGGATCCACTGCTGGTAATGAAAGTGACCCCATCTTGGATTGACTTTTTTTTTTTTTGTGAACTATTCCATCTGCTGCTGCTGAATTGCTGCTGCTGCTGGTTATCGCTGTAGTTGTAGATTATTCCTGCTGCTGTAAGCAAGTACAACATGCTACTATCAATGTATACAGCAATACAGTGCTGTGAGTATTGAAGACATAATGCTGCTGTTCAGATAGCATATAAAACCCCTGTAGCAGATCTATACAGGTGGAGCTGGGGAAGGTGGGCTTCAGATAATTCTGAAGCGTGCTGCAAATGTGAATACAAGTGAATACAAACCAGTCATTAAAGGGGGGGGGGGGGGGTGAAATGCTCGTTTTCACTCAATATCCTGTTAATCTTGAGACCTATAGAGTAGTACTGCATCCTTCATATCTCCAAAAAGTCATTAGTTTTATTATATTTATAAGAGAAAGATAGTCTGTACCGTTTTTTCCTGGAAAAACATGAGCGGCTGGAGGCGTGACGTGTGGGCGGAGCTAAAGAATCATGAGTGCGAAGTAGGCTTTTGCGTTGAGAGCATTTGGAAGCTGACATTACCGTGAGGAAAATAACATCCAAAACAAACCATGGCTAACAGTCAGATTCAGCGTATATTTATGATCCAGAATCAGATCCAGAGGCTGAAATTGAACAAGAGCAGCATCAGCAACAACGTCTCTATGTGGTATGTACTGAAACTGTATATATTTGCTTAGCGGTTTTGGAAAATGACTAAGTTCCACTTTATGTCGTCTTTTTTTTTTTTTAAGCTGCACATGTGAAGTGCAGTTTGATGCCAACATCGCATGTTGTTTACTTGATGTGCTTACGCGCTGATAGCTAAGTTAACAACACAGAGATATTTGAAGCAGTTTTACTCACCGCCTGCGGTTCCAACACACGATCGTGACCCTTTTTCGTTGGGACTGCATCATCCTTGAGAAATAAACGATGTGCAAATCCGGCGTCAAACTGGGCCTTGTTTGTAAAACAAGCATCTTCGAAATGCAGGGAACAAACAAAAACACTTGCACAATTCCGTTGACGCTCTGTAAAAATAAACTCCATCCACTGGTCCCTTAATGCTGTTTTTTTTATGGTAATCTGTGCAGGGTTGTCTTGCCCTGGCAACCAAAAACACACTTCTTTTGTGACAATTCGTGACGCTCTCGCTCTGATCAGTGAATGTCTCGCCTCTGCTATACGGGAGCACGCGCTCTTCCAGCAGACGTGCCCTCAGGACCCATATAAGGAAATTCCACTCCATCTAACATCACACAGACCCATACTCGAAAAAAACTTTCCGAAACTTGTGACAAACCTGAAGAGGTATTTTTGGAACAAAAATACTCCTTCAAATGTACAACTTAATTTTTGAAACTTTGTCCATGTTTAGCATGGGAATCCAACTCTTTAACAGTGTAAAAAACTCAGTATGCATGAAATAGCATTTCACCCCCCCTTTAAAAGTAAATTATTCCATTGTCTGTCTGAATACTTGAGTTTAGTTACCGTTCAATATTTATGCGCTGCTTTAATTGATGCACACAAACCCACATTCATCACTTACACATACACAGAGTCGGAGACTGCAGATTGCAATGCACACACATAAACTTGTTGTCAATACTTCCCTGCGATCTTTGTAAATAAAAAAGCCTAGATACTAGATTGCTACATTATATTTTTCAGCGTTGAGGTGGCGCTGTTTTTTAAGTAATTAATTGTTTGTAGAGAGAGATGCGCGGACGCAGCATGCAGGTAAAGCACACACAACTGTCACTTCTTTCTCTCTCGATTGATCAATTGCTAATTAATTTACAAATAAATTGTATAATTAATTCAAGTAAATGTGATCTTACTGCACTATTTTATCTCTGTGTCCGATTTGATTTGAAGCAGGCAGAATACTATTTGTATACACACACACACACACACACACACACAGTATAATCCATAATAAATAATAATTAACACTTTTATAGTTAACAATTATCTGAATTGTAATATTTTTCTGAAATCTTTTTTCCAAATTTTTAGTACAGGATTAAAGTGTGTCTTTTTCAGAGGAGTGAACATGGTAATGACTGGTTCATGTTTGCCATTGACCTGAGTTTGAATCTCGCTCAGTCTTTCAGATTTTAATTGCATCTAGTAGGCATAACTAAACAAATTTAAGCTTCTGAAAGACTAACCCAAATCCATTTATAAAGGTTATTTTGGTTGAAAAGGCCTAACTGCAAAGAATACTTCTCTTCAGTTTAATTAAGTTCTTTTTTTGAATACCTCTAAAACACTTTGAATGCTTCATGGATATGTTACACAGTAACAGACTGACCTCTGTGCAGCCTGTGATCAGCGATCTGACCTTCATTATCATATCATATCCTGCTCGGCTTGACTGTATTGAGCGGGTTAGCATTTGACAGTGCTTCTCCAATAGGTCAGTGCTGAAGAGCAGATGGATTACCATAGTGGAGCATTATTGATTTCACTGCATTATAATGCCATAGCCAGTATGACATTCTGGGCCGTAATTTGAACGTGATGTGGCGGATCACTCGATAGATCTAAGACAGATTGGCATGAAATCATATCCCAACGTATCTCTTTACACCGAAATTTAACAGCTCCCTGCAAACTAAAATATGAAATTCATACCTAAGACACTGTATTTTCAGCATTTGTTTTTGCACGTCATGTCTCTGGCACACATAAGAAAATATTTGCTTATAAGATGTAAATTAATGTTGTTTTTCTGAGTTTATAATCTTATGGATGACTTGTGTCAGTAGAGATACGCTCAGCCCTTATTGAACTGATTGGAAATAATGCAGGAGGTAACAATCCCAGCAAGAGGAAATGAGACAAATGATGAGGAACTTGTTGACAATGAGCAGACCACATCTCACCACGCGTTCGCTCCAGCATGAGCACGCTATTCTGGGTGCTGAGCGATTTCATTGCAGAGCGAGAAAATTGGATCTTTTATTGGGGTTGTTTTTCTCATTTTCTGATAAATATAATTTGGAAACTTGTTTTCTCTTTAAGGCTCTGAACTATTAATGGCAGAAGTTTCTATCACCTGTATTATTTCTCTGCCGCATTCAGACTGTGTGATTGTAATGTGGTTAAATCAGGCTTTGTAATGAACTATGAGTGAATTTTCCTCTTTTCTCTGATAGTTTAAATCTAAATATTAGAAACTATAGAAGCTAAATATTTTCCATATAATATTTTATACACATTTAATAATCATTAGAATTTATATTTTTTCATATTTTTGTGAGAATGAGTTCAGTAGTATTTTTTCAAAGAAAATTCTGTTGTATTGTGAAATAGTAAATAATATTATAAAATAGTATGATATTATAAAATAACTGTGTTCTGTTTATTATTTTCAGCATCAGTACTCCAGTCTTTAGGATCACATGATGCTTCAGAAATCAGTCAAATATGCTGATTTATTATTATCAGTGTTGAAAACAGATGTGCTGCTTTATATTTTTGTGGAAACTTTGATCAACTTATTTTATTGAACTTATTTTTATGAATAGAAGGTTCAAATGAATGGCATTTATTTCAAATAGAAGTCTTCATTTGATAAATTTAAAGGGTTAGTTCACCTGAGAATTAAAATTTGTCGATCTTCTACTCACCCTCGAAGCATCCTAGGTATATGTGACTTTTGTTGGGGGTTTGGTGCCTTGCTCAAGGGGGGTAAATAAATAAATAAAATAAAAGTGCATGTGTGCATCTGTAATAAAACATCCCTCACATGGCTCTGGGAGGTGAGTAAATGCGCCCTGTATTGAATCCATCTGTTTTTGTAAGATAAATACCCAGATTTCAAACATAATAAACACCTCAGGTGAGTAGAACATGGATGATTTAAAAAGTTTCATGCATCCTTGCTGGATAAAAGCATTATTTAATTTTTTTTGAAAATAAAAAATAATCATCATCCGACCTCAAAACTTGAACAGCAGTATATAAAAATGTTATAGATTTGCAGAATTTTAGAATATCCTCTCTTTTCCATTTAATGACAGAAATGTGAATGGAACTTTTTTGTTTTTCTGTGAGAAAAAAGAAATGGATATTTCTAGATCTGTTCTAGATCCCTCACCTTCTGTGTTCTCTTCACAGGAACTTTTACTACATCACGCTGTTGCGAGACCCTGTGTCGCGTTACCTGAGCGAGTGGAAGCACGTGCAGCGCGGCGCCACGTGGAAGACAGCACTGCACATGTGTGACGGGCGTCCTCCCACTCCAGACGAGCTGCCGGCCTGCTACAGCAGTGAAGACTGGACCGGCGTGTCTCTGGAGGAGTTCATGACCTGTCCCTCGAACCTGGCCAACAACCGACAGACTCGCATGCTGGCTGATCTCAGCCTGGTGGGCTGCTACAACCTGTCCTCCATGAGTGAAGAGCGGCGCGCCGAGCTGCTCCTCAGCAGTGCCAAGCGCAACCTGCTTCGCATGGCGTTCTTCGGCCTAACTGAGTTCCAGCGCAAAACACAGTTCCTTTTTGAGAGGACGTTCGGCTTGCACTTCATCACCGCCTTCACTCAGATTAACGGGACGCGGGCGGCCGGGGTCACGGTTGGGACATCTACCCGGAGGCGCATAGAGGAGTTGAACGCTTTAGACATGCAGTTGTATGAATATGCGCGGGAGCTTTTCTCACAGCGCGTGCAGTACTGCCACCATCAGGAGCGGCAGGAGGAGAGAGAGAGGAAACGACAGCAACGCAGGAGAATGAAGGAACAGAAAGCTTCACAGATTCAACAACAGGAGGATGACGAACAAAAAGACTTGGAGCAGGAAAATACGGAGTTAACTGGGGTGACGGAGGACTACAGCAGTCAGGTGGTGCGGTGGTGATTCTGTGCTCTCTGGTTCCGTTCAGAATAACATACGACTCTTACTAACTTGATAGTATATAGTATGCATACTGTGCAGAATATGCAGTATACCTACTATCCACTTTAAACAGTTTTTTCCATTGAACCGTTTTGGGTTCCCCATTGAACCTTTTTAGTGAACAGTTCTTAAAATAAAAATTTTTCCTTACTTTTAAGAATATTCAATAATCTATTGAATCATTTCTACTATAAAGAACCTTTTATAGAATGGAAAGGTTCTATGGATGTTAAAGGTTTTTCATGGAACTTTGCATGTCAGTAAAGAACCTAAATGTGCATTCTAAAGAAGTTTCTGTATAGTGGTTATTGGATTTTGAAAATATTCTTCACACTACAAAAAAATGAAATATAAAAATATTTTAAGAAAAGGTTAAGTGAAAGGTTCTTTGAGGAAGCAAAAATGGTTCTTCTATTGCATCGCTATGAAAGCCTCCCTTTGGAACCTTTATTTTTAAGAGCACGCTGAAATGGAAGAACCAATTAGATGGAGCAAAACAAATGTGGATGTTTTTTTACTTGACAAATGTGGTGCAATGGCCAAATATGTCCATCTGATGCATGTTTACATAGCTCAGTCGTTTAAAAATAGCACAGATGGAGCACAAAAAAACACACAATGTGAATGGGCCCAAAGCAGTATGTGCTTCACCTTCACTTAAGTGAGCATCATCTACACATTTTTGGCACTGATATGTGCTTGTTTGTCACTCTAAAACTTTCTTAGACTATTTATTTTGCTGTCCTAACCATGCATCATTATGTAGTTGCAGTTTAACCATGTAAAGATTAAATAGTCAGACAAATTCATTTTTGAAATGAGAGAGTTTATTTATGGAACAGGTTTAACATGGTTTTCCTAAAAAAGTATGTATGGATGACTAAGTACGTCTTTCAAGTAATGTCTTTTTGCATATCAAATATGAAACAGTAGGCTTTATAGGGTTAGTATTTGTATTTAGCTTTGTTTCCACTACTCGAACACCCTTGAATTGCAACTTATTATTTGAGAACCACTGCAAGGAATGAGGTTATCAAACAGTGCAATGTGCTTAAGTTGACATTCCTTTCTCAGAGTCATCAATGAAACAGAAGTAAGATTAACTGTGATTTTCAGTTGGTATGCACAATATATCGGTACCATAACAGTTAGCTGATATTAAGGATTTTTGCTAAAAGGCTTCCTTCCACAGTTGCCATCCTTCACAAAACTTAATATCTACAACTGTTTTACCACTGCAAACTGTTTCAATACAAGCATTTCAGTCAAATGTAATTTATGCAATATTTCAAACCTTTTACCCATGGGAGAAAATCGACCCACCACAACAGTTGATTCTGTGGGAAATAATGGACATGTCCAGGAGAAAGAGGACGTATGGTCACCCTAATTTATGGTCAAACCAGTAACCGTTTCATCCCTAGTTTCCATTCACCACTATAGAAGTTTACCCAACTAATGATTACCAGAACCACAGAAATGTGAAAAAGGCTACTTAGCACTGTTCAATGCAGTAATTAACAAATCTCAAAATTAATCTACATTTCCGTACTGTGTTATGATGTTGTGATGCTTAAAGGTGCTGTATATGATTTTTTGTACTAAAACTGTACTAAAACCAAAAACGACCATGTTTACAGATATATAAGAAACATGAAAAGCAATGCTACAGCAAGTCATTCTACTTAGAAATGTGTGTTCCATGTCGGAATGTCTGTTTTTGTTTTGGTCTGTGTGATTCCACGCTCATCAGCTTACAGTGCAAGGCCTGTCTCCTTCAATGGTCAATTGCGCTCCTGCTGTGTGTCCTCAATCTGGCAACCTGCATTGAATGTCAGTCAAATCTGAGGAGGAGGCTCTCCAATATTTGGAATTAGCTGTCAGAATTACATACTGAACTTTCAAATTCACTTGTTGCATTAAAAAAAAGAAAGTCTTTGGTGTAATATTTATATAATTTAGGTAAAATACTATAGTGTTTTAATATCAGCCATAACATTAATATACTATTTGGCTTATTGGCTTATCAGTATAATAAGTTACAGAATTTCAATATCAGTCAAATATTAAATTTTAACATCTACTTATTCACTCATTTTGTTGTTGGTTTGCCAAAAGTTTCAACATTTTTGCACACAAACGACAAAATATAAATGTAGGTTTCCAGCTTAATAACTGTTATGTGACAGCCATGTAGCATACTACAGAAACATTTATCATGTGTGTACTGTGTCACTGACTTGTACTGCACAGGATTCAGGTAGTAAGCTATTATTCTATTCTGAACATAGCCTTTTAAATTTTAATTTTAGATTAAATTATCCATATGATTTGTCATTAGAAACCCTTTGAAATAATAATACTTTTTAATAATTATTATATTAGTGCTACCAGTATTATTAAAAAAACGGAATTGTAACTTATTTGTAAAATTTCAACTTTTAATTTAGTGCAATATTTTGCAATTGCAAAATTTAAGTGCATTTTTCACTAACAACTGCAACAGGATTTATATGTATACATAAATTACAATTGTGACCATCAACATTTTTACTGATTCTATGGCAACACCGAACAAACTTTAGTCATTATGAATTTATATATTAATACTAGACACCTTAAAGATAACGTGGACTAAAGATCTTTATTTCTTTACTAGCTTCTCCTGGTGCACACAGGACATTAACTGCTCTGGTCATGTGACAATTTGCACTAACCATGTGAAACTGCACATAGTCTAATGTGACCTGTGAGATTAAATGGGTTAATGATTAGATTAAATACCACTATAATAGCCAATAAACTAATCTAAGAGGAGCAACAGCTGAATGTTATTCTAATGAAAACTGGTTTATCTCATTTCTATCTCAACTGTTGGTTTATCTCAACAGTTCTCTGTCTGTTCTTCTGTTTTGGAAAATATTAAAATAAGGGATGTGTACATACACTGGACACACGGTCCACTAGACCAGAAGGTCTGACTAGACCAATTTGTCTACTTGAATCTTTTTACGTTTGCTTGTTTTTCTCAGTTTGTAAAGTGTGTGAGATATTAAAAATGAAATGAATAGTATGAGAATGACGTTCGCATGGTCACAACTACAGGTGTAAATCGATTTGTTTTCCAAGTGTACTTATTGAGTCAAATAAAGAAGTATTATATCTGAAAATAATTAGCACCTGTATATTTTGTTCCAAACATGATTATTTTATCAAAATGTCAAATGCATGCAGTTTTCATGTTTTTGTTTTTATTTAGAGAATGCATGGAATATTTGTACTTTCAAATCCTCATTTGTCACACCACAGGCCCATTTAAATTAGATATTGAATCTAGCAGCCATGTCAACCCAGGTTAGGTTCTCGATAGAATTGTCTGAACATTGTCAATACAGTGGTGTTTTAAGCAGCTATCTTGTCTGATTTTCATGCGGTTTCTCTTTAAACATTCCAGATGACAGAAACTCTCTCTCTCTCTGTGTGTGTGTGTGTGTGTCTGTGTCTGTGTGTGTGTGGACTGGCAAAGGGTCTGAGCATGCAGAATGTGTGGTCTCTGGTGAGCTGTATGTGGTCATGCTCAGACGAGCTGTTGAGCTGTTGTGAGCTTCCATTCTCACAGCTCTAATCTCCTGAAACCTTGAGAAATGGGCTCCCAAAATAGACCGCAGAAACAAGCTCTGAAACAAAATTAAGGCTGATGAAAGGAAAATTTAATTGTGAATGAGGAAATCCAACAGCTCTGTCAATTCAACAGCAGCGTGTGATATCTTTACTGTATGTAAATATATCTATAGCTTTAAAGGGATACTCCACCCCAAAATTAAAGGTGGTCATTATTCACTTACCCCCATGTCGTTCCAAACCCGTAAAAGCTTTGTTCATCTTCAGAACACAATTTAATATATTTTGGAAGAAAACCTGGAGGCTTGAGACTGTCCCATAGACTGCCAAGTAAATTACACTGTCAAGGTCCAGAAAAGGATGAAAGGATGCGCTGTTTCTACGTATATTTAGCTTTAATTTGAAAGATAACAGCACATCCTTGTGGTGCGGCTGATACAGAAGAGCACACGCAGCATACAGTGATATAGAGAGACACAGAGGAGACTGTTGACAAAGGAATTGCTGAATAAAATTGCTATTTTTGTTTTCTTCACTTACAAAAAGTATTCTCGTCACTTCATAATGTTACAGTTGAACCACTGATGACAGATGGAGTGTTCTGACGATGCTTTTCATACTTTCTTTGACCTTCACACTGTTATTCAATTCAAGCCTCCCTGTTTTCATCCAAAATATCTTAAATTGTGTTCTGAAGATGAACAAATCTTTTACGTGTTTGGAACGACATGGGGGTAAGTGATTAATGACAAAATTAAAACTTTGGGGTGGAGTATCCCTTTAAGATTTGTTTCTGCTGGAAATACTGGAAAATGCAAAGCTAGATTAAAAGGGTTTCTATACTTAAAAGGGAGTCTATACTTTCTGCCGTAATAATCCATATGTTGTTCAAAAGTTGGGTAGGTGAGATTATTATTATTATTATTATCATTTTATTCATTCTCTGCTCTTCTATGCTCAGCAAGGCTGCTTTTATTTGATTGAACATACAGTAAAAAAAAAAGTAATAATAAAAATGTTGTGGTAAATAGAAATATAATGTAACATTTAAAATAACTGTTTTCTGTTTGAATATATTTTAAAATGTAATTTCATTTCATTTTGAAAACAAAAAATTACCAGAACCTGTTAAAGACCAAAAAGACCTAGATATAACTGTAACAGTATCATAAAAATAGTCCATATGACTTGTGCTATATTTTCATGACACTGGAGAATCAGGATTTGAGTGTCACTTAACCGCTTCATCCACTTTAAAGACATGCTAGAACATTAAATAGCTTAGAAATGCCATTTTAGAGGGAACTTGCAGTAAAGAAGAGGATGTGCTCATGAATATGGACAGCAGGATGTGGCCCCTCTCCTGAGGTGACTGCAGCCCTCCACTGCCATTACTCAAAACCCTGTTCTCTGTGGAGAGAGCGATAGGTCCAGCTGCCCTGGGATTTTTCAGTAATGCTGCAGTGACCCATTCTTACTCAGAAACATTTGTTTTGTGTTAGGGGATTTATATAAGACTCCAATAAAAAAAGCACACATTGCTCAACTTGTAAATTTTTCAAACTCCCCAAACTTTTCTATACTGTCTTTTATAAAAAAAATTACCAGTTAAAAAACCTGATTAGTGACTATATGTCTGCTTTTTTATTGTTAAAAAAACTGTAAACAAAATAAAAGAAAATTCAAGAAAATACTATTTCAGGCTTTCTTTAGTCTATTTTCAGCATTTTCCACTTTTTCATTTTTAATTCAATACGCTACTTTAAAAGGTAATCGGTTAACTAAAACTATACAGACACACGTAAACACAAAATTAAATTAGTTAAAATATATACAAATAAAAAACTGATTCAAAATATTAATAAAATCTATAATAGTATCTTAATTACATTAAAATAACACTGGGTACTTGCAATTTCTTTGTAATTAGTGTGCAATTAGCAATTTCTGGGTAAAATTGTTTCTAGTAATTGTATTTAATTCATAAAAATATTATACAAAATTTTTAATAAATACATGCAATATAAAAAGTGAAAATTTGTATCATGTTTGGATTGCTTTGGTATACAACAATTTAACACACTGCCCACTCATGCTAAGGGGCACACTCTTGATCTTGTTTGCTGCTCTGGTATAACACCTTTTAATTGTACCGTTTCTGATCTATCTATATCAGATCACTTTCTGGTGTCATTCTGTGCCAAACTGGCTATTTGTACGGTAAACCTGTGTTGAATATTAAGAACATTGATTTGCCTACTTTTGCTGGTGAACTTGCCATCTTCTCAAGTAAATCTGATTTCTCTACTGTTGATGAACTAGTGAAATATTACGATGATGGACTGAACATGATTCTAGACGAATTTGCAACCTCAAATTGTTTCATTTGTACATTCAGCTCCTTGGTTTACACCTGAAGTGCGTGAACTTAAAACTAAAGGCCGTAGGTTAGAGCAGCTTTACGTCAAGTCTGGTCTTACTGTTCATAAAGAAATGTTTGCTGAACATATTCAAAATTATAAAAAAGCACTGACTAAAGCTAAATCTGATTACTACTCCAACGTAATTGGGGTTAGCAATGAGCAAAGCCTCTTTTCTTGGTGGTTAAC
This sequence comes from Carassius auratus, assembly GCF_003368295.1. Classification (NCBI taxonomy): domain Eukaryota; kingdom Metazoa; phylum Chordata; class Actinopteri; order Cypriniformes; family Cyprinidae; genus Carassius; species Carassius auratus. Next base: position 4,669,955 of record NC_039248.1, on the reverse strand, counting down.
AATATTCTGAAACCACCTGATTCTTTGCCATCTGATATGTATTCCAATGACCTATGTGATCGCTTTTTGACTTTTTTTGCATCTAAGCTTGAAAATGTACATCAGCAATTACTTACTGGTATTCTTCTCAATGACTCCTGTCAGTCTATTACTCACACACCTCCCCACTCTGTTTTCTCTAACTTTTCTCTAACTATTTCAGAGATAGTGGGTCTGATAGGTGAATCTAAATCTTCGACACCCTCTACCAACTCCTTTAGTAAAAGCTTGTTTACCAGCCCTTTGCTGCTGATTACTAAAATTGTTCATGTTTCACTTGATTCTGGTTTTGTATCTCTATCTCTTAAATCTGCTATTATTACACCCATACTTAAGAAACCAGGAGGTGATCCTTTTCATTTTGAAAATTTTCATACAATTTCAAATTTACCATTTATCTCTAAGGTAGTTGAAAAGTGTATAGCAATTCAAATTCATGAACGTCTGTCCAATAATAATTTGTATGAAACATTCTAATCTAGTTTTTGTCCCCACCACAGCATTGAGACCGCTCTTGTCAGGATAACCAATTATCTACTGTTTGCAGCTGATTCTGGGCTTTTAACTATACTTGTCCTTCTTGACTTAAGCGCTGCCTTTGATACTGTCTCACATAACATACTTACTGACAGATTAGTTTCCATAGGTATTACTGGCACTGCAGAGCAGTCTTGGTTTAGGTCATATCTATCTGGACGCAGTCAGTGTATTCAATTAAAAGGTTTCAGTTCAAATACATGTAAAGTCACCACTGGTGTTCCCCAGGGTTCTGTTTTGGGCCCACTTCTTTTCATTATATTTATGCTCCCTTTGGGTGATATTTTAAGGAAATATGGTATTAATTTGACTGTTATGCGGATGACACCCAACTTTACCTGTCTGCCAAACCCACCAGTTCTTTTCCTCCACCATCTTTGTCAAGCTGTTTAGCTGAAATTAAAGACTGGCTTTCAACAAACTTCTTGAAGGTAAATGGCAATAAAACGAAAGCCCTGCTTGTTGGCACTAGATCTGTTGTGTCTAAATCTAATCGTTTCTCTTTACACATTGACAATACTGCAATCTGTACTTCCTCTCAGGTTAAAAGTTTGGGTGTCATCATGGATGGTTCTCCAGCAATTGCACTGGCTTCCAGTAAAATATAGAGTTGAATTCAAAATCTTGCTATTCACTTATAAGGCACTTTATAATCTTGCACCACAATACCTTACTCAACTTCTCCAGGTTTACACTCCTTCACATGCACTTAGATCTTCATATTAAATTTCTCTTGTGGTACCTCGGATTCAACTTACTACTATGGGTGACAGATCTTTTAGTTATGTTGCCCCCCACCTATGGAACTCTCTTCCCCTCGATGTTCGCAATATCGAGTGCTTGTTGACTTTTAAAACGCGTCTTAATACATATCTTTTTATACAGGCTTTTTTATAACATGTTTTATTGAGACTTAAATGCACTTAATATGTATATGCTGTTTTTTTTGTTGTGTGTTTTGTCCTTTGCAGTGACCTGTATATTGCTTGTAAGGTGACCTTGGGTGTTCTGAAAGTCGCCATGAAATAAAATGCATTATTATTATTATATTATATAATTTTATATAGAAATACATAATAGACTATGTAAAACATATACAGAGTAATTTGACTTAAGTAATACGGCAAAAATGTGCATATACCATATTTATTTGTGCTGAAATTTATTTATATGCGATAACGACCCTGTTTTCCTGTCGTTTTCGGCAAAGGAGGCGCATAAGGGGCAGCGATAAATACACTCCACCATGTGTGAGGAACAGAAAAACACCAGTCAGTTTCAGACAGTGTGTGGGAACAGCATGTCCAGACTGTCATCCTTACACACTTTGGCATTTTCCCCTGGCAAATCTATAAATGCCATTAATGAGCCTCACACTGACTTTTTGTGCTGTGACAGGCAGCAATCTATCCCGATGACTTATGCATTGTTCCGTTTGCTTCCAGGAACACCAGACACGGATCCCTAATTAATTTTTCACCTGCTCAGAAAGATGGATGCAGAAGATATCACATTTCCAGCTACAGAAGACTGAAATAGCCACCTAATTTACTCCCTCTCTGCTTTTCCGCGGCACCATGTGGGAAGCTCGGGCGATTTTCTGAGCCAGAAGATGGTGAAACGTCAGGAAAGTTGGATGAGCATGGCAAAAAAAGTGGGAAACTTTTCCTAACATTAATAGACAAGGCATAGAACAGTTTTGCATTTACATTACACCCAAAATGTGTAATGGTGTAAGGACCTTGCCGTGGCTTATTTGGGAAATTATTTAATCAATCATTTCCTAAATAAGCCAATGCAAGTTCCTTCTACTAAATCCCTGCTGAGTTCATTAGAAAGTCATGAAGACAAATCTAATGAGACAGGCCTTCAAAATATTGACTGGCACAATGCTTGTGGATCTGTGGTTTTTAAATAAACAACTCGTGCTCTCCTCTTTTGCGACATCTTAATGACTCCCACAGGGCTGCGGTGTCGCTGGTTTGACTGCTCTGCTGATCCAGGAACAGTCTGAGGAAACAGGAACAGACTGCACTGGCCTGCCTGCCTGTCCGAATTAAAATCTCAATTCATCACCATGCCGGCCTCACTTACTACCTCAAAATGACTGCATGTAACCAATACCTGCCAGTCTCACAGTGTGCAAACATAAATGCTATGTTGGGAATATGTTGAGCAGAAAACCACTAAATGACTGGCAAGACAGACTTACATAGAATTCTTGTATAGTCAGAGATATGCTCAGTTATTTATTATTTGGATGTAATATGGTCATTACTTTTGTGGATATTATGTTTTGACATATTTAGCTATTTCTGTCTGAGTGAGGTTTTTCTATATTGGGGTGGAATCAGAAGGGTTTAGCTGGAAATTGGTTCAGAATCAAATTCTGTCTCATGTGCATTGATTACATATTCATTTTAAGATACTATTTTCCTATTATTTATTCACATGGCTTTCTACACAAAATGAGATCAATAATTTTTTTTCTTTGCAAATCTTGTGTTTGTTCCCTGTTCTGTGAAATTAAAAAACGCACATTTTTTCAGACACCTGCTCAATGAGGCATTTTGTCACAGTGTAACAAGGCAACATTTCAGTCTTGAATTACATACTTGTGCAATCATCCATTAATCTAGGATACTTCTCTTTTTTTTAAATATTGGCAATATCAACTTAAAATAATTTATACATATTCTAGCTATCAACCTAGCAGCATTTCAGCACCGTGGACAGCTCAAAACAAAAGACCTGTGTTGTTAGGACAAAAAGTAGCTGTCTCTGAAGACTAAACTAGCACTAAACAACCTCAACAGTTTTGAGTTTACAGGAGGTTTAGAAGATTACAAATGCCACAGCAGACAAGGTGAGCTGCCAGAAGGTGAGAATGAATCCCTATAAATCATTATCGGTGAGAAACACATTGGGGTTTTCCTTTCCTGAGGGAATTCTTCAAAGAGAAACCTCTTCACTGAGTACAGGCACACATTCATGAGGCAGAGCGTTCTGGAGTGTATCTTTGAGAATGAAAAAGCTTGTTATGTTGGCCTTGTCTCACTAACTTCAGCAGACAACCGCACATCAAAGACTGCAAATGCTCAATTACCGAGGAAACACTGGGAGTTCCAAAAATGTTCAGATATTCCAACCTAAGGTGTTTTCTCTATGTGAACCTTGATCATTTCTAGTTCCGTTTTTAATAATATACAATAAGAAAGTGGCACTGTAATACTCCAATATATTGTACAAGATTCTATCCTTTTGAGTTTATGGGATGAGATACTCAGAAACGATTCATTCAAGATTACTCCAGTCTTATTTGATTGAAATAATTTATTATGCAAATCAAACTCCATCTACAGACACCACTCAGGACCAATAACATTTTAGACATGATGTTAATGGCTTTAGAGTCTCAGGAATCCAGATGCAATTTTCTTTATTTATATTTAATTTTTTGCTCTTCATGTCAAACTGATGTGTTATGATGCCTCCAGGAGAAAATGTTAATAACAATACTAATTCTTCAGAGAGTTAAAAACACAAGTAAAAACACTGTTTTTAAGAGAAGATCAGTGCAATAAAACTGTCTTATAAAATGTTATTTACTTGAAGGTAAGACTCACATGCAGAATGGACATGAAATAAAAACTGAGAAGGACAGACAGACTATTTCTCATTTCTGACAGCAGCAGAAGCTCCACAACTTTTCTTCTCATCGTCCTCAGGTCACTCGCCTCACACACAGACAGAGAAAAGCTGTTCAAAAAGAGCCTCAAAGTCACAGAAGTCTCAAAGTCATCATTTGTGTCCTGTGTGTGAGGACGTGTAAGCGAGTGTCAGCATCAATATGATCTGGACTGATAATATAATATTTCTCTCATCAGTGCTGTGAGGCACAGCAGGTCATTCAGTGTCCGTCTGCACATCTCGTTTTATTTCATATACGCCGACGTGTTGTGGGACATTTCTGGACCATTGCTTACATTCATCTTAATGAAATATCGACTGCTGTTGTCACATGGATATTAAAAACCTCATATTCATCATGACTCACTCTGAGACGTGAAGGATGAAAGTTTCAGATTTATACAGTGACACGTTTAAGAACAGATTAAGTGCTGAGGAAATAAAAAGGTTTCTGTTAAACTAGAGGTTAGTTTTGTTTGTGTTTCTTCTTTACTTGCTGGAAGAGACCAAAGTCACCCTTAATAAGACACATGTTGTGTGTGTGTGTGTGTGTGTGTGTGGCTGTCAGAGCACACAGGTGAACTGTGATGTGGTTACTGAAGCGTTTCTTTCCTCCAAAGATAGCTGCTTCACTACAAACAGCACCTTTGCAAAGAAAGGTTGTATGTGTTTCTGCATGACTTCTTGTCATCTTAACCAGCTTTAAGGAACTTTGAATTTCAGTAAAGGGTCTCAGAAGCCTCATAATAGAATAAGAATGATGTTTGTCTTGATCGCTGAGATGAGCCATGAAAGAATAAAAGATCAGACTTTATCTGTGGCTAATTATGCTTCTTCACTGACTCCACAATCCTGATTGCCTTATTGAGTTTGATTCTCCATCCTGCCATCACAATGAACACAATGGAAAATGTCAGAAAGATGGTTTTCCAAGCCTTTAAAGAGGAAACGGCCCTAAATGTGGCAGAGGAGCAGCATGTGCTGTGAGTAAATTTTGCATAAATGTCAGTATAAAGGGGTTCGGAGTGCTGGGGAGGAATGTTAGCAGCTTCACATTCAGATTGATCATTTTACTGTTGTATTTGATTAAATAAGAGCCAGATAATTTAGTATTCCAGGAAGGGGAAATGGGAAGAGCCCTTTAAACAGTGATGTTGGCTGTTGATGTCTGTTTGGTTTTAATGGGAACACTTTAGTTGGCTGGAGCAGGTCCAACAGCATCACTTCTGAAATTCTGCCTATGATAATTAGTCATATTAAAAGCATAATCCACAACAATCACTGCATAAGACTGTTTAAAACTGAGGGCATGACCTGTAATATACACTGAAAATAAATGCTAATATAATAAATAATGAAATATATAGTATAAATAAATAAAAAGTAATGATTATGGATAGTTTGATGATAATTGAGTTATAGTGCCTTTTAAGAAACCAGTGTGGCAAGCATCATTAAATAGCCCTAATACAAAATGTATATTTACCTGTTAAAGTAAACCATTATTCAAGATATTACATTTCCAGCAGAGGAGTCAGCGCCGTTCGCCAGGGGGCCGAAGCCTGCTGCCTCCATGAAGGATTCCGGAGGAGCAGGGAACGGGGGACTCCTGCTGGCTGCCCAAAATCGTAGGAGCCGTCGCCGTCCACCGGGCGGGGGAGGAGTGTCATGCCGTCCAGTGCCACAGCCAGGCACCACAGAGGAGATCACCCAGCTGGTGGAGGGCCAAGAGGCAGTGCGTCTGGGAACGGGAAATTTATTTAATTTTTTGCTCTTCTCTCCCCTCTCTCGTCCCTGTCACTCCTCATCCTTCCATCTCCTTTTCTCTCGCCTCGTCTGTCCTACCCCCAGGTTCCCGCAGGTCACCATGAGCGGTCCCTCGGAGGGAGGGGGTGGGGGGTAGAGCGCAGTCTGGAGAGTACCCCCCCGGCCTGCGAGAGGCGATGGGGGTATGGGACGAGTGGGGCGGGGCAGAGAGCCGTGGGAATGGGGCGAGGCCGGTGGAGTGATTGAGAAATGAGTGACACCTGCTACACCCACCGGTTTCGAGTCCCACGGAGGAGATGGAAGGATATAAAAAAGGAACGATGACAGTGACGGACGAGAGAGGACCAGACCTGGATTTTAGTTTGTGTTTTGGTTTTGTTTTTGCGCTGCAGTCATCCGTGAGGAGCTGCCACGCTCTTTTGTGTTTATTTTGATTATTAAAGTCTTATTTGACTGTCAGCCGGTTCCCGCCTCCTTCTTCCCGCAATTAGGAAGTTTAATGCGTTACAGCCATATCTTCAGACTTTACAGACTCTTCTCTATGTTTTTAATAGCAGCATAAGAATATTTTTTTTTGCATGAAAAGCACATCTGACCCTAGGAATAGCAGAAAGGCATGTCCTTTATTTTTTATTTGCTTAAATGCTTGATTTTGGATTTATTCATAGTATTTTATAAATCAAATTGTAATATAGGAAGCTGACAACAGAGTGGGGATACATTTGCAGGCTTTATAAAAATAGAGCGTGTTCAAAACAGGCAGGGTCCAGAAACAGCAAACAGTAACAGCAGAGACAAGGCAAAAGAGTAATCCAGATAAACAAGCAATGGTCAGGGAAGGCAGCAAACAATCAAAAACAAGGATATAGTCCAGGATCAAAACACGATAATCAGGAAACCATGGGCTCTCCAGCTAGAGATCGTGGCACATACATGTGACCTCACTGTGTTACAGCTATGATAGCTGAGAAATTATCACCAGCTTCTCTTCAGATTACATTTATCTGTTTGACCATAAGGATGACAAGGCGTCTAAATTAAAGGAATTGACAAAAACAGGGGGGTTATTTGCTACTCTTTCCGGCATAATTTGCTGGTGTTGTGTAAATTCTGTGGTTTAATTTAGCCATTTAACATCTTAAGCACCATATTAATCAACACACATGATGACATAGGATCTGTGTAAGGAACACAGGGAACACACTATACCATGCAGACACACATACACACACAAATATATCATATTTAGAAAATACATAAAAACTTTAAAAATATGAAATATATTTACAATTTAAATTAACTGTCTGAATATATTTTAAAATGTCATTCTTTTTTCCTGTGATTGTAAAGCTCAGATTGTCTATAGATGGCAAGAAATCTTTTGCAATATATACACACACACACACAGTATATAATAGATTGGTTTTAATATAGTTTTCATCATACTGGTAGGCGAACAGCAGCTGTTTGGATCCAGGAGATTTTCCGCCGAAGGAAAGAGGGGAAAGAGAGGGCAGAGGGCACTCAATATCAGGAGACCTGTTGCAGAAATTACATACGAAGGCCACCGTAATTCAAGGACAATAGTGAAGCCAATAATTTTATTTTCATATTTTTCATGTAAGTATTCTCATATTTTATCACATAATATTCAAATATTTCAAATATCAAATATTTTTGGTGAGTTCATTCAGTGTTTTTGTCCTAACATGAAGTTGAAATTGGGAATCCATTACAACTCGCCAAGCAGGCAATGTTGTAATCAATTGAAGTAGGTTTTAAACAGGTTATAAGATCCTGTTTAAAGAAGTAATCCTCTCCATTTTTCAGTGAAATTTTATTTTACAATGTATCTTACTTGTCTGATTGCAAAAACAGTTCATAATCATAGATCTGTCATAGTACTTGCTGCCTCTGGAATTGACTTTGATATTAAAGGTCCCGTTTTTCGTGCTTTTTTGAAGCTTTGATTGTGTTTACAGTTTGAAATATAACATGTGTTCATGTTTCGCGTGTAAAAAAACAGTATTTTTCACACAATTCACTTATCTGTATACCGCTGTTTTCACTGTCATAAAAACAGGCAGATGACTTCCTTGTTCTATAAAGTCCCTCCTTCAGAAATACGTAACGAGATCTGATTGGGCCAGCGTTTACTGTGTTGTGATTCGACACCAGCTTAGAGCAGGCTGACCTCCTGGTAATGCGATTGGGCTAGTTTTGAGAAGCAAGTGGGCAGGAGCATGTGCTGGATATGTACTTATAATCAAAGGAGCGTTTTTACTGACGAGATGCGCATGAAAATCGCATTCGAATTTTTTGCACAGCCCTAACATCTAGTTAACAAAGATAAGCAGCGTTGAGGGAGTTGTCCTCAGCAAAATGTGCTGCACATAGTTTTACATGTGGATTAGAATTTTCGGGAACCGAGTTAAACATAAATTGTAACCATTGATCTGGGAAGGCCAAACAAAGGTGATCTTACTCTTCTCCGTCGGAGCGCAACAAGACCACGCCCCCTTTTTGTGTATTCATGTGGGCGGAGGTTAGTCAATAAACTGTTTTAGTGACGTCATTATTGCAGGAAGTAGAGGTATGTAGTCCAAACGGGTCGTTCGTGTCACAGTGTCTGGGTTGTGTTCCCTGGGTGTCCACTAGGTGTCCTCATGGTGTCTGTCATCTTATCACTTCCTGTTCCCTTATTTGGTCACTTTCCTCCTTGTTTTAGTTAATTGATTGTTCCCCCACCTGTCTCCTGTTTCCCCATTATCCTTCTGTGTATAAATACCCGGTCTGTCCCGAGTCTTTGTCACAGAGTCCTTGTCTTATGTGTGATACCTCCCAGAGTCTGCTCTTCCCGTGTGTTCTTGTTTTGTTTTTATGTTTATTGGATTTTCTGGTTTTGACCCTGCCTGGACTGTTTACCCTTTTGGATTTGCCCTTAATAAAATCTCACACCTGCATTTGGATCTCTCCCGTGTTTTCTGTATCACAAAACGTGACGGATCGTCATAGGCGAATTTTGTTAAATAAAATATCTTTCTTGGCATTGAACTTTGAGCTTTAGAATTTTACAGATATTATTTATACTCTAACAACAACATTACACACTAACTAAAGTTTAAAACATGGAATCACGAAGAACGGGACCTTTAAAATCTGGTCACCGATGGAGGGGTCTTCATCATTTAACAGAATGTTGACAGAAGAGATTGGTGAACTCTATTTTGTTCATTTATTTTTTTATTCTTTCTAAGTACAGTATGTTTATACATGCAGTCGAAGATCATAAATGATCTAAATGCAGTCATGGAAAACGTCCTGGTGTTAGTGGGCTGTGATTTGCTCGGAGTAAGTTGTCTGTCTCCCTCTGCAGGTAACTCTGCGAAATGAGCAGATGAGATGCTTGAAGAGACCAGAAATACCATCGCATATTCGCAGCCCCAGTCTCAGTCTCAGCCACATCAGAACAGATCTGATTGAACACTTTATCGTCCTCTGCTTATGCTGATTACAGCGTAATGCGTAGATCTGTTGTGTGTGTGTGTGTGTGTGTGTGTGTGTGTGTTTTGTTTGCAGATCATTTTGAAGGAGATCGATCAGAAGGCACTGGACAGGAGAATGAAGAATGAAAGTTATGAAGGTGCATATGAATAGTATGTAAGGTTGTTTTCTCCACAGCATAAAAAAATAGTAATTGCTCATTTTAAAATTGTTTTTTTTTTCTTGCAGCTGCAGATTTCTCACTTTTCAGATTTGTTTCTTTTAAAAAACAGAAATGACAAACTTGCAGAATTCAATTTTAATTTTCTCCGAATTGCACGTCTATATCTCTCAATTGATACTTTTTAAAACAGAATTGCACGTTTATATCTCCTAATTCAGATTTTAAAAAGAAAACAAAAATCTGAAAAGTAAGATATAAACTCGCAGTTGCGAGAACAAAATTGAATTTTCTGATAAAAAGTTGCAATTATCTTTTTATTCTTTATTCGGTGGTGAAAAAAAAAGAAAAAGAAAAAGAAACAAAATTGTGAGATATATATCTAACATTGCAAGAAAAAGGTCAGAATTGTGAGATTTTTATTGGGTTATTAGGTGCATAGCAAGCATATAAACAAAGTTACATTTATATTTACATTTAGTCATTTAGCAAACACTTTTATCCAAAGTGACTTACAAATAAGGATAAAGTTATATAAAATAAATAATGTATAAGAAAAACCTGACAAATTGCTTTTTGCTGTAATAAATTCCAATAAATGTTGTTTTTATGCATAAATCAAAAAACAATTAGCTAAAAGGCTTATACTGTAAAAGTAAAACTTCTCTGTTTGCACTCTTCTTCTCCTGCTGCATCAGTGTTGGCTGAGATCCTTACAGATGTTCAGCAGACTCTAATCATTAAACACCTTCACATACTGACCACTGGGAGAAACAGACTTAGAAATACAAGTGCTGTTTATTTTTCAGAAAGACAATTATGACAAAAAAAGACAGAATAGTGAATGTTTTGTAAAATAATAATTTAAATGATTTTTTTTAAAGAAAATTAAATTACAAAATGTTTACACCTTGAAATGCAATACAAAGAAAAATAATAATTTTACAACATTTTTTTCCACTGTAGAAATATCAAACGTGAGTATCATGATTGTGTGCATATTCTTAAGTAGAAGACTGTGTTTTACGATGTTACAAGCTCAGCACTTGAAAACAGCACCACATGACAAAAAGCTTTCCATTCATAATGGACTGTGGTTCATCATTTTTGGCAGGTCTAAACATTATTCATGGTTGTATGCAAACATGAAGGCCACATTGTGACAGTAATTATGACATGAAAATTAGACAAAGTAATACGCATACATATGTAAACAGTGCTAAACACAACAATTCAAAAGATTCTTTTTCCTTTGGGTCCCCTCCATCTGTACAAACACATTACACACTAAACACCTTTACACAGCTCATTTATATTGATTAATGTGAAGTCACTACAGTTAAAGAGACCGGGGCTAGTTGTCACAGGTACTGTATTACAGTAATTATAAAGTTTTGTGTCAGACTTCTAGTTGCATAAATGCTTGTTTACATGGTGGTTTTGAAGACTTTGTTCATTAAAAAAAATATAGAATTTTTCAATTTTAACGGGATAGTGAAGATTGATAGGAAAGTGTTTGGTGGAATAAGATTGGCAAAGGACCCAGTGTCAAGATTCAAACCCAAGTTGGCTGGAGGTACAGTTGCACAATATATATATATCAGTGCCCTAACCACTAGGCTATAGGCATCGACCATGGTATATTCCTAAACAGAAATTTTCTTTCAACAAACCTATTCTGAGAAATATTCACTGGACTAATAAGCGTGACAACTAGCCCCAGTCTGTTTTATACGGTATATATCAGGGGTGTCCAATTCCGCTTCTGGAGAGCCAGTGTCCTGCAGAGTTCAGCTCCAACCCTAATTAAACATACCTGAACTGGCTAATAAAGGTTTTACTAGGCATACTAGAAACATCCAGCCAGATGTGTTGAGGAAAGTTGGAGCTAAGCTTTACAGGACCAAGTTTGGTGTATACATAAATTGTTTAAATTAGTTACTTTGCAAGAGAGTTCTTTTCCTCAAACAGCTAAAAATTACTAGTTTTGAACTTTTTCTTGAAGTTTTGGATGCATATTATTGCATCTTCGCTGTATGTGTGTTATATATGTAGTGATATATACACAGTCAGAATATATGCTTCATTGAGAATGTATTAAACAAATATCAGGCCATGTGTCGATTTATTTATGCACATATTTCCTCGATTTCATCCTCGTCTTCTTCAACCTTGTCATCGTTAAAAATTCCCTCATCAATGCTCTCCAGACGGAGCCTCTGTCCATCTGGGTAGTGTGAGCTCCTCTGTGCGGGTCGACACGATGAAACGCTGTCAGTCAGAGACTCTGCACCGAACAGCACAAGTCTGGCATCGCTCTCGATGGCTTTGGCCATACTGGATGCAAAGCTGTCAATCACCTGGTGTATCTCCGCCTTCACCAGGCATTGAGACTGATCCTCATCTGCTGGAAAATAATGTACAGAATTGGAAATAAGCACAAACTTTTTGTCATTAACAGAGGTAGTTGACTATACCTTTAGACTGCTGTTCCACCTGGTCCTCAAACATCACTGAACTCCTGCGCTTGACGACTAAAGCACTGTAGTGTGAGCTTTCTGCTCCTTCAGAACAGTTATCCAGCAACATGATATCTGTACCTGTGAGTGACCGTTACAAAACAAAACACTTTAGGTAATAGACGAGTTGTTTTTTAAGATACATTCAAATATATTTACATATACACCAACCATTCAAGATTTGGGGTCATTAAGAAGCACAATACAGATATTTAAATTAAGTAATGTTGAGCAGCAGATTAGCATATTTGACTGATTTATGACACTGGAAACTGGAGTAATGCCTGCTGAAAATACAGTCTTGAATCACAAGAATAATATACAATTAAAAATAAACAAATCATATCTGAATCAAATATATGCAGCTCTGGTGAGCATAAGTGACGTATTTTAAAAACATAAAAAAATCCCCAACTTTTTTTACAGTTATGTAAATATACAGTTTTATCTTCACGCACCTGAGTCCTGGGAAAAACTGAAGCCAGTGTCTCCTGTGCTGCTGCAAGCACCTAAAACCTGGCCTCCACCAGCCAACATGGCCGTCAGATGCGGAGACATCCCAAGATCTGCAACACAAAAACACTGATTTAAAGTCTGCATGAAATCAAAACCATTTACTTCCAGTGCACATTACTAGTCTTGAGGTGAACAATTCATCAGTGTAAATTAATCCAAAAAAATTGTTCATGCAAAAATCTGTATTCTTCAGCCAAAATTAAACGAATAAATTAGAACATTTATTTGAATTAATTAGTGATGGATGGATTGATCAAGAGAGAGAGATGATTGCGTGTGAATTTCCTGCCCTGCGTCTGTGCGTCTCTCTCTTCAAACAATGAAGCTGTAAGTATAGTTACTTCAAAAACAGTTATTTTACCTTCTTGTTTCTGAGGAATATAATGTAGCGATCCAGTATCTAAGATGTTTTATTAATTAAGTGTGCTTAAAAGCAGCAATGGCAAAACGTTTCTTTGCCCCTGAATGTTTCTGTGTGTGCGGGCAGCATTTCAATTTCTAACCTTTATGTAATGTGTTTTTTTCTGGATTTTTGGGTTGGTATTCTATCTCTATACATTGGAATAAACCTACCATAAATATTACAGACCCTTAATTTCTTTGTAAGCGGGTAAACTTCAGAAATCAAACAAAATCAGAAGGGGATCAAATAAAAATTTTACCCACTGTATATATTCACACACACATAACCACATATAAACATGAAATGATATGCAAGCTTCCCATTCAAACAACTGTTGTAAAGCACTTCACCTGTGATTCGGTTAGAGATGCTAAAGAGGCGGGACTTTCTGTGGCGACTAATGAATGTTTCCCGGTAGTGGCGGTCAGCACAGCACATGCCAAGCAGCTCCTTTCTTACAGTTTTATTCCACAGCCCGTATATGAGAGGATGGCAGGCAGCACTGATGAACGACAGCCAGGTCACCATCGTCTCCAGTCCCGGTGACACACTTCCTCGCCCCCAAACTGCCTCGGTGCAGATCACTACCACATACGGCCCCCACGTCATCAAGAAGGTGCCGACCACCGCCAAAATGGTGACCAGGGCTTTACACTGGCTTCCGGCGTAGATAAAACCTTTCCGGCTCCCGACAGAAGAAACCGAGGCGGTGGAGTTCTTTCGACTGTTCCTATTGGAGGACTGGGCCTCCTGGACTACCACAACTGAGCCACAGTGCACCTTGCGAGCTTTGTGTCGTGCCACGCGGAAGATGAGGCTGTAGCACACCAGCATGGCAAACAGTGGAATCAGGCAGCACCATGCAACCCAGAATGCAGTGTAGCTGACGTCACGATACCAGGCCACAGTACAGGTCTTCTTGAGATGGTCAAACTCAAATGTTGACCAGCCAAACAGAGGAGGCAGGCAGCCCAGCAGAGAGTGCAACCACAGGTAGACTATGGCCACCGCTGCACGATTCCCCGTGATCTTGATAGGGTAGACCATCGGGAACAGCACTGCATAATACCTGACAGAACACAAAACAGGGATGGTGTAGTTTTAGATATCAATATGTTCAAAAAGGAACAGTTATGCCAGTAAAGTCAAACTGCTTTTGCATGTGTTGTGAAACATGTCAATGATATCAAACTTGACAGCAGTTGTGTCTACAGCACCATTTTATTTTTTGTATTATTTATTAATTAATTTTAGTCATGCAAATAATACTTCTTACCTGTCGATGGCAATGGCTCCCAGCGTGAGCATGCTGGCAGAGCTGATGAGCAGATACAACAGTGCTGTGAAGTTGCACCATACAACACCAAACAGCCATTCTCCATTAAGAGAGCTGGCAATGACAAACGGCAGCACCAGGACCGACAACAAGAGGTTTGAAAGCGTCAGGCTGAAGACAAACTTATTGCTTGGCGTTAAGAGGTAGGGCTTCCGATAAAGGGTCAGCACAACGAGCAGATTGCCCAGACAGACAAACAAGGCAATGGCTAATATGACGACAGACTCCACGACCCAGGCGCTGCTGTGTCTCAAGTCTGTGGCGTTCCCCAGTAAGCTTTCATTGCTGCTGGTGTTCATGGTAAACACACTATGTCATCCAAATACAGACCAAGGATATGTTTGCAGAGGCTGGAGATCCATTGCTCACAAAGATGTCTGAGAAAGTTAAAAATGCAGTTGGTTATGATTTTTGAAGTATATGTTCATTCAGAAACTCCTGTGCATTCAGTAAAGCTGAATGGGGACTGAAGCAGTCAATCTCAAAATCTCATTTCCCAAATGCAGGTATTTCACTGTTACCATTTATAGTAATGGTTGTTTATATTGAATGACACTATAATGTAATGTTTACATTTTAACACTTTTTTTTTGCTCATAATAGCTTAGTTTATATAGATACATTCAATATATTTACACAGGCTATACATTGTTTGGAGGACAACATTGGGCAGGATGTAGAATAACTTTGGGAAAAGCACTGAAAATAAGTTTTACTTAGTCTTTACTTTTTATTATATTAATTGAATACATAATTTGGCAGATTAATCAGTTATTACAAAAATAATTTCAGCTTTAACCAAAAATCTTCTGGCACCATATGATGAATTTGTTCATTAAACTTACATGATTATTTTTAATTATGGATAACTTTCATCATAACTTTGTTTTAGTTTTTTCTCCAGTCACTCTAATTCCCATTTTCTTTTGTTGTGTGGAAAAGCAACTTGGACATTCTGCAAAATATTGCAGGAATAAAATTCTTCCAGGTTTGTAAAAAACACATGAGGGTGACTATATATTCATTGTTTAGAATCGTCTTTAGTTTTACAATTGTAAGTGCTAAGGTACAAATGTAAGTGCTAAGGTACAAAATAACAACTTACAGCATTCTTTCTGAACACGTATCAGATAACAAATGTGTAATAAAGCGTTTACCAACATAAAAACATATTATTACTAAGATTTACATACAAACAAGTTGTCCCGAGCAACAAGTTATTAAAACTAAAGAGCTTACGATTAAATTAAAGTGAACTGCATGCAACTCCTTCAGAACTTGAAATGTTGTTTAATTTGATATGACGATCCTCAGATGTATGTATTAATCCCCAAACTGTAAAAACAATATCAAAATCTTAAGTATAGTTTAGTGTTTTAGTATAGAGAATGATCAAATAGCTTATTAAAGGATCTCTAACAATTCAGATTTAACAAAGAACAAAACAAGACGTTCAAAGTTAGTAACTTAAACTTAAAAATAATAACGTTTCTCCGAACAGATAATAGGTAACGTAATGACAAATCCTGTCCAACTCACCTCGCTGCTCTAGATGCTAGTTTAAAGCTTAAAGAAGTCTGTATCGTGATTTTATTCACAGTTTAGCGCTGTTGAGAGTCTAGCAGCGCAATGGCGGCTCTCTCTCGGTCTGTGTGAGCCTCTGTGTGGTCTGTCTCACGCCGGAGTATCTGTCTGGACACTACACAAGACTTTATTGCAAAAAACTTAATTGCATTTCAGAAAGTTTAAAAACATATGTATCACCGAAAGCATACTTTCAAACGGTTTTGTGATGCACGTAAAGTTGCACGTTGTAGTTTACTTTTAACAAACTGTGTTCATAAAATACAGGTCGCCATAACTAGAAGACTGTAAAGTGGGTTTAGATATTGCAGACATAAAAGGAGTAACATTAGTGCGCGTTTAAACTCTGATTTACAATTCTGTATTTATTTCCCTTCTTCACTTTTGGACCACCTAAGACGATCAAAGATTCCCGCAGGTGACGTCACACAAGTCACATGACTACGCTTTGGCCAATTACCGACTTCCAAACTGTGTTCAATTCTGTTTTAGTCTGTAATCAGGGCAATATCGAAATTGAAAGATTTCCACGTCGCATATCTCAGTGACACGTATTCGAAGCAAATAATAAAGCCATTAACAATTAATTAATAAATAAATAAACACGCTTGTAGGTTACTGGATGCGTATTTTATCATCGGTAATTATACGAAAATGTCATTTCGTGTCCCTCATAATCTCTAAAGTGTAAAGTGTTCTACTCAAAATTGGTTATTCTAAAGCTATTCTCAAAGCTATCTATATTCATAAAATAAAACGTCTATAATGTAATATAAATTGAAGTTTTTAGACTTTGCTTGTCGATGATGGGCGTCACGTAATATCGCGATATTTGGGATGCGGAAGTTCATGTCAGATGATTCAGGTCATGTGGTGTAGTATCTCGATTAGACGTTCTTTAAACAGACTCTGTGTGTAGTGTTAGTCAATAACAATTCATTTGAATCTCTGCGCGAATACATCTATCGTGGAGACGCTTCTTTCAGCATGCAGAACGTCATAAACTCGGTGAAAGGCACTGCTTTGGGAGTGGCGGAGTTTTTAACGCCAGTTTTGAAGGTAAGGCGATGAGTGTTAGCATGATCCTGTAGCTGCAGCATTAAACAAGGGGTTTAATGAGTGTAAAATGCGAGCATTTAACTGTAAGCAGATATGACTGAACCTATGCTGTATTAATGTCAGCAGAGATCAGTACGAGCAGGTGTGCATGTCACAACATTAGAAAACTAGCAACCTGTCAGATGGCCCAAAGTTCAATAGACGCCATATATATTTGACTGTGACATATAATTTAGGAAATAAAAGTTTGGAATTGCACGGAATTTGAAATGAGATTTAGTTAAGACCATAAATATGTAATGTTTTCTTCGTGGAATGATGCATAGGATGCCACATCACTCAAAGTTATGTCAATTGTGAAACAACACTGTGAACAGCAGTGCATGCTAATCTATAGACTCTCATTTACTGTAAAAATTGTTTAATGTTAGAACTAAAATGTATTTGATTTTTTTTTTCTTTTAACTTGTTATAATGGATGTGCATTGTTATGAATTATGTTAAACTTAATTGCATAGACAATATATACATGAATGCATGAACTGATCAAATGTATTGTGTGAATGCAGTGTAAGTAGCTATGAATTAAAGCATCTACAAAATGCATACATGTAAATTTAGATGTGAATGTATTGCTACAATTTACCACTATAAATTAATTTACATATACTCTAAACGATGACATTTTGTGCAGTGCAAAACATAAATTTTTGGGCCATATCTATGTTAACCGACATTTAAATGAGCAAATAAGGAAGGGATAGTTTGTCAACTGGCATTTGAGATGGCAAAGCTGTGTCACACACCCAGGCCATCTACATTGTTCAATCCTGTTATAAAGACTAGTTAGAAAATGTAAATCATTTTGATGTATCTCCCTTTTCCAGGAATCTAAGTTTAAAGAAACTGGGGTTATAACTCCAGAGGAGGTGAGTGTGCATTCTGATTTTGCTACGGTCTGAAATACTTTTTACACACAGTGTTTCAAGAACAACAGTGTTTTTGTGTTCTGTACAGTTTGTTGCAGCCGGAGATCATCTGGTTCATCACTGTCCCACATGGAAATGGCAAGAAATCATACACACACACACACACACACACACACACACACTAGGGTGACCACCTGCTAATAAGCCCAAGGGGGGACAAGGGGTATGTTTCTGAGGGACAATGCGGGACACCCCGTGGGCAGAGTCACTGATAGTGGTTTACCCATTTCTAGCACATACCACCTTACATGGTATATTAATAATGCCCTTTTCCCCTAAACATTGACAGATGCACTTACACTTACGATTTGATTTAGCTATTTTATTTGTTTTTCATTACAATTTATTCACTTTAAATAAATTATAATATAAAATTATAGGATTAAAATGAATTTTAGTTGCTCAACACCACAGGAACAGTTAAAAAAAAAAGTCTAACATCACAACTCAAGGGAAGGGAATTCACTCATTCACTAATCCCTATATAGTGTGTGGCAGTTGAGTTCACTATATCAGGAAGGAGTGAACAAATAAATAAGTGAACGGATTCGGACAGTGACGTATAGCCTACCCTGCGCGTGAGACTTGGAGCTGTTGCAAAAACATTGCCATGTGTACTTATATATTACATGTACCTAATTTTAGAAAATAATACTAATAGCAATAATACTCAAAATTACTTTATATTGCACTTATACATACCTCCCGCGTCAGCTTTGTGGTTTCATCGATGGTATATAGTAATAATATATATATATATATATATATATATATATATATATATATATATATTTTTGTAATGCTTTTATGTTCATAATCATTAATTGCTATTAAAATAACGTACCGAGAACAAAAATAAACACACATAAACGTTCATAATTATGTATTTATTACTTTTAGTATCTTGACACTGGCTCAAGCAGCGTTTTGAGCTCAGATAAGATGGTTGTTGATGGTCCTCAGGCGACTGTTAATTTTACATCGGAATACACTACCTGTTATTAACGGAAAAATATTAATTATCCACCAAATTATCATTTTTGTAAGTTAACAACGATGCCACCTCAGTAAATTAGTCAAATAGTAAACGGAGTTATTGTCTACATAACATATTTTAATATAAATAATGTAGGAAAAACGTTAAAACAGAAATAATAAAGATGTAAACTTCATCTCTCATTCAAACTCGCTCGTGCTGAACTGTCAAGTAGCCTAATGTTCGTTTGGCTGCCTGGGGCGCGAGGATATAGAGCGACCAATGTTTTTTGAGCAAGCATTGATTATGCGTGACACAGTCTCAATTTGCGGGACGCATGAATGGGGCTTTAAACGCTGTGCGCGCACGCGCTACGCGGGACGGGTGGTCACCCTAGTACACACTAATCTTTACATCTGTGCAATAAAAAAAAATTAATAATAATAATAATGTTGCCAAAGGGAGGTTTTATCAGATTTAGATTAAGATTGTTAAATTAAGATGTATTAAATTATTTAAAGTAATTAAATTTAAGCTAAAACAGACTTAAGGTAAACAAACATATTTATTAATTAATTTAAAATCATTAATATTATGTTCCCTCAAGTTGTGTCACTTGGAAAACCTTGATATATGAGGGAATTTTCATAAAAACTGTTATTTTTTAATAAAACTTCACATGACTAATATTATGTAGCTTCCTTTTTTTAATGCCTATTCTCTTTTGTGGCTTTTTACAGTGTTGAGAATAGATTTTCTTTACTTTTAGGGCATCTGGAGAAGAAGCAAAAGTGAAGCCTTATCTGCCCAAAGACAAGCAGTTTCTGTTAACCCGAAATGGTAAAGGAAGTGAAAATATGATTCAGTTTCTCAAACGTACATTCCCAAAGTATAAATCAGTTGTAATTGTTGTGTGAAGCTGTGATGAATGTGCTACAGCTGTTTTGTAAATGTCACAATATGGCTCAGTCCCGTGTTACAAGCGCTGTAAACAGATGGAGTACTCTGACGAGCTGGAGGCCATTATAGAAGAAGATGATGGAGATGGAGGATGGGTGGATACCTATCATAACTCTGGTATGAAACCGAATCTTAAAACACGTTAAAAGCACGTTTTTGTCATGCTTAAGTTTCTGACAGACATACTTATGGACTCTTTTTGTGTTCCTAGGTGTTACAGGGGTGACAGAAGCAGTTCGGGAAATCTCACTGGATAATAGGGTAGGCAGCCTCACAGTAATCCACAAGTAAACCACGCAACTCTAGTCCATCGATTAACATCTTGTAAAGCAAAAAAACTGTGTAGGAAAGGAACAGTTCTATCATTAAGATGTTTTTAACTCTTGCTTCTGGCTAAAATACATATCGTCTATCCGTAACTTTGCTTTCTTCAATTAAGAAATCTGAAGAGAAAAATATACACAGATCAAGCATGCTTTACAAGTGAAAACAGCTCTAAACAAATATGTCGGTGGATTTTAATGTGAGAGGACAACAGGGATGGACTTTTCAGTGGAGGAACTGTAGTTATGAACTACAAACACAGGTTTTCATTAAACAAGACATTAATTGATGATGGACTGGAGTGGTGTGGATTACTGTTTTGTATTTATCAGCTGTTTGGACTCTCATTCTGACGGCACCCATTCACTGCAGAGGTGAGGAAGTGATGTAATGCTAAATTTCTTGAATGCCCTGAGGATGAGTAAATGAGTCATATTGTGTTTATGTAAAATATACTGTATATTGTTTTGGATGTGAAGGACAATATGAATATGAACGTGCAGCCGGGTGCATGTGGAAATGGTGATGAAGATGATGATGACGATGGAGAGCCAGCAGACATGGAAGGTAGCTCTGAATGTTTTCAATTCTTTTTTTATTTTCATGACACATCATCAGTTAGTAGTAACAGCCATAACTGGTAATTGTATACTTTATATTTTATGTTTCAGAATATGAAGAAAGTGGACTTTTGGAGACAGATGAAGTAAGAAATTATCCTGGACATGAGTTTTCAACGTCAAGATTTGCTTTTGCAGAATTATACATATTATACATATACATACATATATAATATTTCATATTCTTTGTTTAGGCAACTCTTGACACAAGTAAAATGACTGATTTAAGTAAAACCAAGACAGAAGCTGGAGGGGAAGATGCCATTCTACAGACAAGAACCTATGATCTTTACATCACATATGATAAATATTACCAGACACCAAGACTATGGCTGTTTGGATATGATGAGGTAACTTTGCTATATTTTGATTTTATGTGATAGTAATGTGATTTGATGTAAGCCTGATTTAGTCTGTTCACTAAAGTGAAGCACATTTTGTTAAAACCCTGCATGTTGTCCTTATTTTTCAGGACAGACAACCTCTAACGGTGGATCAGATGTATGAAGACATCAGCCAGGATCATGTTAAAAAAACAGTCACCATTGAGAATCATCCCAACCTGCCGCCACCTGCTATGTGCTCTGTGCATCCATGCAGGTATATACAAACTTGACATGCATCTACCTCTTATTTACATTTACCTCTCATTTACAGTCAGCAAACTAAAAAGCTGCTCTCTTGATGTTATTCGTCAGACATGCAGAGGTGATGAAAAAGATTATCGAGACCGTGGCAGAAGGAGGAGGAGAACTTGGGGTCCATATGTATCCTTTCTATAAAAAAAAAATAGAATACTATATTAAATGCTTAAGCACATACACTGTTGTTCAAGTCTTGTGTGTGTCTGTGTGTGTGTGTGTGTGTGTGTGTGTGTGTGTGTCTGTAATGTTAATTCCTGTGATGCAAAGCAGAATTCTCAGCATCAGTACTCCAGATTTTCGGTGTCACATGATCCTTAAGAAATCATTCTAATATGCTGATTTGCTGCTCATGAAAACAATGTTGAAAACCGTTCTGCTGCGGAAAAGTTCATATGCGTCTAAGTCTTCACTCTGGTGACTAAATGATGTCTAATATTAGCCAATGGCTAATATATTCTCTGATTTTACTCGCCAGTGTTTGAGTAGGAGGCTAAGTATAAGTTTAGCACAGATATATTTTCACTAGCCAAACACTCTCTGATGGAGTTTCACTCTCCGTCAAGCGATCTGTTATTTTTTTTAGTTCATCATGACTCGCGTCACTTTCTCTGACATGTGAGAAGTGGGCAGAACTAATGAGCAAATGGCAATCTCTTACTATCATCCGTTTTGATTTCAGCAAATCAGTTCCCACGAACGGACAACCTGATTAATATTCATAAATCCAGCAGCTCGAGCATTTATTTACTGTTGTTATTAGTAGAATTCAAATTATTATTATTATCATCATCTTATCAGTATGAATGTTTATTTTTTCCCCCTATTATTATTATTATTATTATTATTATTATTATTTATTTATTTATTTTTCTTTTTTAACAGAAACACTAAATGACAAACAAAGCACTACCACCAGTCCTAAATTCAGTTAAAATGTCTGTGCATTTATAAATGGTTACCAAGTTCATTATAATTACTAAAGTTCTATCATTAAATAGTACTTGATTATCCGGATATCATATTATAATGACTGACTGACTGATGTTAAGAGTGTACTTTCAGGTATTTTAAAAGCTGTGCCATTTTAAAAACGTATACAGTGTGTGTGTGTGTGTGTGTGTGTGTGCGTGTTTGTGTGCATATACTGTGTAGATCGATACTGACACTAAACTTTAGTGTGCCTAAACTACACACATCTTGTAGACTTCTTCCTGATGTTTATGCCATATTGAACAAATGTTTATGTTGGCTCATGAGTAACCTTTTTTTTTTTTTTTTTTTTTTTTTTAAACACAGTTTCCCTTAACCTTAATAACTCCAGGTATCTTCTGATTTTCCTGAAGTTTGTGCAAGCCGTCATTCCTACAATAGAATATGATTACACAAGGCATTTCACCATGTAACTCACTGATACGGCCTCAAATATGACAAGTATTGTAACTGCATTGAGGAAGCAGCGACAATATAAAACTCAATAGAGACA
The DNA here is from genome assembly GCF_003368295.1 of Carassius auratus. NCBI lineage: Eukaryota > Metazoa > Chordata > Actinopteri > Cypriniformes > Cyprinidae > Carassius > Carassius auratus. Next base: position 4,646,845 of record NC_039248.1, on the reverse strand, counting down.
CTGTCCTGGAAAGATGCTGGGATTGTTCTGGGAAATGCTTCGGAGAGGTTCTGCTGAGTCTGATGGTTATCCACACACATTAAAATCCAGTTTTCTCTGCTATTCTTCAGCTTCATCTCTGTATTAGCCACTTGCTCTTAATGCTGTCCTGAAACTAAAAGTGTTTCATTTTATATTTACTTTTCAAAAAAACCTATGTGACACATAACAAGACATTCTCTTGTTTTAATGGCAAATAATAAATGGCTGTCAGAATATGTGGGTGTTATTTGTATGATCAGAATCATTTTGTGTGAGCTGAGCTTTTGCTGGTGTTGGACGTGTCTACTTCCATTAACACATTGTTCTTTGAATGTTAGAATCACTGTCTTGAATCGAGACCATTTTTGTGGTAAAACATATTCACAATCCAAAATTAGGCATCTGTATAAGGGATATATACCACAATTATTGTATGTGTGGATTTTAACATATTGTTGACAGTACAAAAGAGAAAGATAAGCTGGAAAGGATGTCATGATGGTCCATAGATAAACATTCAAATTTTACATCATAAATATAAGTCTGTTTAGTCTTTTAAGGTGGTTGAATGCATTCTACGTTTTAATGCAAAACTGAAAAATCATTATGCTCTTAATTGTTTGACCCTCAGTTAATAAAACTCACTTTTTAAGCAGATTTACTATTTGTATTCGCTACTAAGGCTGGAGAAATTCATATAACATATTACATATTACTCTTTAAATATCAAGGGCAGCATTGCCTTAAAGTTTTATTTATATATATATATATATATATATATATATATATATATATATATATATATATATATATGTATGTATTAGGGCCGAGACTCGATTAAAAAAATTTATCTAATTAATTAGAGGCTTTGTAATTAATTAATCGAAATTAATCGCATTTTAATCGCATATAAATATTTGATCTGAGAACAGTGAGAAGTAATTTTTTTTCACATGGATTTATTGTATACCATTGAATAATGACTGAATACATAAGCTTAAGCAACAAAATATTGTTTATTTTTGTTCAACCAAGTCTAGCAGACCAGTGCAATTTTTGCCATGAAGTGTAGCAATAGCATATTTAGAAACAATTTAGAAATAGTACATTTCAGAAATTCAGGAAGCTTATAGGTGCTGGAACCTTCTGTAAAGTTTTTTTTTAAGTAATACACAATTCTGTCAATTACATTCAGAACATTCCAGTCCAACTCTCAATAACCTTGGCCAAAACAATAAAGAATTTAACATAAAAGCTGCAGTAGGGAACTTTTGTAAATATATATTTTTTACATATTTGTTAAACCTGTCATTATGTCCTGACAGTAGAATATGAGACAGATAATCTGTGAAAAAAATCAAGCTCCTCTGGCTCCTCCCAGTGGTCCTATTGCCATTTGCAGAAAGCCAGTTGCACCAAAAAAATTTAATATATAGTTCAACATAAAGTGTAAAGTCCACGCTAGCTGCTTTATGTTTTGTGTTGAGGTGATACTTGAGGTTCGATCATGTGCTGCGGTGATATGCGAGCGCTAGTTGGTGCTCCAGTATAATCGGTCCGCCGAAACTCATCCAGTGAGAAACGTTTCGCGGTTCAAAAATAAGTTAAAAACTATAAATATATATATAAACTATTTTTTTTTTTTTTTTTTTTTTGTGTGTGTGTGTGTAAATATATTGTATGCGGGATTGAGGATACTCTGCTCAAATCTTCTATCTCATCGGGCCCTGTATGATGATGGGCTTATTTTGATTTGCTAATGGTAATGTTTTCTCCAAAATCGTTTTTCATTTTCTATTCATTTTTTATATATATTGTTGTTACAGTTCTGTCTAGCCCGAAAGGATTTATTACGATAACTGCAGTTTGCGGTTACTGTGGCATGAAAGAAAATTAAACTATTCTGGCTGGTGGCTGCGCCATATTAAGTGGGCGGGGCTAGTACGGTGTCGCTCCGCCCATAACTGCTCTCATTGGCTCGGTCACATTCTTAAGGGAGATTTAGAATAAATTAATGTAATTTTGACACTACAGTAACAGGGCACAGTCATAATTCTGCAACCAGAAAGCAGTGAGAAGATTTAACTGCCACATTTCATTTAAAAAACATCCAATGGATGAACATGGAGGCAACCCAATAAACGGAGAAAACAAGCAAAAGGTGATGTTTGTAAAGATAAAAGTATTTGTTAAGTATCTGCGTCAGTTTATTGCAGTGTAAAGGTTTTAAGATGTATTGGTAGTCTGTAATCTTAACTGTGTTATATCAAAGACTATAGAATACAAATTAAAGAGACTTTGGTTATATGCTATATGCTTTTTATAAATTTTAGCTTGAAAAATATCCGATTGACATGACGCCAGCATTTTAAAACCTAACTGACATTGATTACGTCATACTGACTGACTTTGTCTGAGATCGCTCTTTAATTAAAATAGTTTCTAGATTTCCCCTTTGAATTATTGTTTTGCTTTCTCTATTATATCTTTTTTCACTATTCTTTATCATGCAATAAAGCTATGCAATGCTATGCAAAGCTATATTAAACACTAGAAACACTAGAAGTAGCTAGTTACATAAAACTGTAACTAACCAAATTAATCCTAGACAAAATAACGTTAGTTATTATTAAACACACACACACACACACACCTATATATATATATAACCTGTCACTGACATTCTGAACTGTACCTATCCCAGAATTTTGAAATAATTAGTTCTGTATAATTTTTTTTTTTTTTTTTTTTTTTTTTTGAATAGTTTCAGGACCTATTGTTGTTTCCTGTTTGCATCTGATATTTCTATTCAGGTTATACCAATGATTATATTAGAGTTACTTTTAATAGATTAATTCTACCTGTGTGTCAGATTTGTTATAATTTATTGATTTTTTTTCTTTAACACACTTGTTTTCATAGACTTACAGCATGGACTCAAAGAATGAGAATGAAGAGACGACTGAGGAGACTGAGAACAATCTGGTGCCTCATGAAGTGCCAGTCAGTATTTATAGACAGACAGACAGACAGATACATTGGCTGATTGATCCCCCCATAAGTCATTTCTGTAGTTTTTAAGTACAATTATGCTATTATAAAATATGTAAATGGTAATAACAAGGATTGTCCTAATGTTTAGCAGTGTACATGCATACATACTACATGCAATCAGATGTATTTGGTATAAATGAACTGAAGTGCACCTATAGTACATTCATTTTTCTATAGTATATACAGACATCATCATATGTGCCTGCAATGCTTTTGCTTTCAGACAGGAGTTCTGACTGTGCATATAAAGGATTGCAAAGTGTTTCCAAACATATGTATCCTTATATTTCCCAGCATCTCAAAATAAAAAATTTAAATATTTTGCAATTTAAATAATTTTAGCACTGAACTTTTTTTTGTCATCGTTTTCTTTGATCACTTATCCATTCTACACAAAAGACTTTCAGTTTTTTCTCAGGATATCTGTTGGGGGAAAGGAAAAGTGCACCAAGCTTCAAAGCAGCAAAGATGCCAGAGGAGGCAAAGCAGATTTCTCACTTTGCTTTGATGAGTGGAAATACTTCTCCATCCAGGTTTGTCACTACCCTGAATTCTTCCACATTTCCATGGAGTGTTTTTGATGTGTTGGCTGAATTTATGTGTTCTGATCTGATGTTAGAAGATCTGTATCACACAGTTATGTTCGTATTATATACTGATTTGGGAACAACAGTTTAATCCAAAACACTGATAAAAAAAAATTATATTCAGCCATTTTTCAGTTCTCAAAAATGTTGTTTGTGTAATGTGCTTATGTATTTTCATTCAGCTTTATGCCTGTTTTATTTTTATTTTTTTAATTCAGATACCTGAGCAGAATTCCAGTGCTGTGAATCCCAATCAAATCATGGTGGAGCTTCTTTTCTTTGAGCCAGCAGCAAGAGATCCTAAACCAATGGGCAGCGCTTTCTTCAATGTGTTGAAAGTTCTCAATGTATGGCTTTTTTTTTATTTATTTTTTTTTACAAATTCTCAAACCTCCTGATGACTGAAAAATAATGATGAGATTATCGTTATCCAGGAATCCATTGTCAGTCAACAGTTTAATGTGATGCTCAATAAGCAGGTAACCACCAGGTTTACTGTTGTTTGTGTTTGTGTGTGTAAAGAAAAACAACACTTAAATTTGGCATGTAAATTAAATTAACTCTGTTTATAGGCAAGGCAAGGCAAGTTTATTTATATAGCACATTTCATACACAATGGTAATTCAAAGTGCTTTACATAAAAGAAAGTAAAATAATCATGAAGAAAAAAATAACAAAAATAAAACAAGCAATTTTAAAACTTTTAAAATGATTAAAACATTTAAAAACAGTTAGAAAATGATAAAATAATAATAATAAATAAATAAAACAGTGAAAATATAGTGCAATCTGTTCGGACATTGCACAGTGCTCATTCAATAAATGCAGAGCTAAACAGATGGGTTTTGAGTCTAGATTTAAATGTGACTAGTGTTTTAGCACATCTGATCTCTTCTGGAAGCTGATTCCAACTGCGGGCAGCATAGTAACTAAAGGCGGACTCCCCTTGTTTTGTGTGAACCCTTGGTATTTCTAACTGACTTGATCCTAGTGATCTGAGTGCTCTGTTAGGTTTATATTCAGTGAGTATATCTGCAATATATTTCGGTCCTAGGTCATTTAGTGACTTATATACGAGTAAAAGTACTTTAAAATCAATCCTAAATGTAACTGGAAGCCAGTGTAAGTACCTGAGGACTGGTGTGATATGCTCAGATTTTCTGGTTCTAGTCAGAATCCTGGCAGCAGCGTTCTGGATGAGCTGCAGCTGTCTAATGGTCTTTTTGGGAAGGCCAGTGAGGAGCCCATTACAATAGTCCACCCTGCTGGTGATAAAGGCATGAACAAGTTTCTCCAAGTCTTGACTGGAAACAAAACATCTAATTCTTGCAATGTTTTTTAAATGATAGTATGCTGATTTAGTTACTGCTTTGACATGACTACTGAAACTAAGGTCTGTGTCCAGAATCACACCAAGATTCCTGACTTGATTTTTAGTTGTTTGACCCCTAGAGTCAAGGTATGCATTCACCTTGAACGCTTCATCTTTGTTTCCAAATGCAATGACTTCAGTTTTTTCCTTATTTAACTGAAAATAGTTCTGGCACATCCAACTATTAATTTCATCAATGCATTGGCAGAGGGAGTCAATGGGGCTGTAGTCATTTGGAGATAAGGCTAGGTAAATCTGGGTATCATCAGCATAGCTGTGGTAGGCAATTTGGTTCTTTCTCATTATTTGACTTAGTGGAAGCATATTCAGGCTAAACAAGAGCGGTGCAAGAATTGAGCCTTGTGGGACTCCGCATGTCATGGACGTCCACTTAGACTTATGCTCTCCTATACTCACATAATAGCCTCTCCCTTCTAAGTATGAGCAGTCAAGCACACTTTTGAAAAAATATGTGGGAAGTGTGTCAAGACAACAGGTTGATGATTTTAGTTGCTGCACTATGTCTTCCGGAATTTTGCTATCAATTGTTTCAAAAATAGACATAGTATCATTTTGATATTTTGGCCGAATCTGTCTGACCTCTGCATTACTTGAGGATGTGCTAATCGCCTTCCTGATATTTATGATCTTCTCAGAAAAGAAAGAAGCAAACTCATTGCATTTGCTGGCTGAGAGCATTCACTTAGAATCTGACTTGGTGGGTTTGTCAGTCTCTCAACAGTGGCAAAAAGAGTACGAGTTTTATTTAAGTTACTGTTTATAAGGTTTGAGAAGAAATTATGTCTAGCAGTGGCTAATTTCACATTAAAAGCATGAAGGCTCTCTTTATAGATGCTATAGTGAATTTCAAGTTTCGTCTTCCTCCACATCCGCTCAGCTTTTCTGCATTGCCTTTTCATAGCCTGAACTGCTGTTGATCTTCTCCAAACTGATTTCTGTCTGTTTGTTTTCTTACTGACTATTATTGGAGCAATATCATCAATAACATTCTTAACTTTTGAGTTGAAGGAATCAAGGAGAATATCAACAGAGTCTGCAGAAATGCTTGGTGTTAAAGATATAGCCTCCATAAATAGTACATTTGTGTTCTCGTTTATGCATCTCCTTCCGACAGAGACAGATCTAGATTCAGTGGTAGCAGAGATCAATATATCAAAGAAAATACAGAAGTGATCAGATAGTGCTATGTCCTTAGTAACAATGGATGAAATGTTTAGACCCCTACTGATGATTAGATCCAGAGTGTGTCCACCTTTGTGTGTGGGTCCATGCACATGCTGAATCAGGTCCAAAGTGTTTAGAACCGTTATCATTTCTTTTGTAGTTTTGTTTTCTGCATTATCTATGTGAATATTAAAATCCCCTGCAATTGCAAAACAGTCAAACTCTGAGGAAATTATTGATAACATTTCTGTGACCTCTTCAACAAAGGCTGGAGAGTATTTTGGAGGCCTGTAAATAATAATAAACAGAAAGCGTGGGGCACCTTTCAGCACAATCCCTAGATATTCGAAAGACAAGTACTGACCAAATGACACTTGCTTGCATTGATAGACATCTTTAAATAGAGCAGCTACACCCCCACCTCTCCTAACAGTCCTGCAAACACTCATGTAAGTGAAGTTAGGAGGGGCTGCTTCATTTAGGATTGTTGCACTGCAGCTGTCTTCTAGCCATGTTTCATTTAGAAACATAAAATCCAGATTGTTTGTGGTTATAAAGTCATTGATTAGAAATGATTTATTTTTTAGTGAGCGAATGTTTAAAAGTGCTAACTTGATGGCAGTGCTTGGTGTCTTTATATCAATCTTAGTTTGATGCATAATAGGCCGCAGATTAGATGAGTGCCCTTCGGCTTGAGAAGGCCTTAGACTTTCTATCACGTGATAAAACTGAAATAGAAAAAGCTACAGGCACACTGGGTTCCCGCTTGGTCTGTAAGCAATTGTGAATGTTGCTGCTATTATAGCGGGGACCCGTCACATATCACTGAGAGCTGCTATCAGTTGTGTTTGGTTCAACTTCAGCAGATAGAGGGTTTGGGCCCTGGCGTTGTGGCAGCGGTCGGAGAGCTCTCATAGGAACAGGGCCCACAAGCTTTGGTGGTTGGGGGGCCCGCCATTTTTTTGTTGATATCTGCGGGCTAGCAGCGAATGAGTGGGAGAGTTTAGTCCCAACATACAATATATTTTTCTGTGAGAAGCACAGAAGTGGAGATGCTGGAGAGAGGGATAATGTGTCTGGTGAAATGGGCTGTGTCTCTGTTGTTTCCGGTGGCTGTGATGTGTTGTCCTGGCTTCCCTGGCTGTTTTCCAGAAAGTCGTACTTGGGTGGTGAATCTTGTAGCTGTTTTGATACATCACAGTCTGTCAGTGAGGAGCTCTGTGGGCAGGGCTCAGCCGGGATAGTGTCTATCAGCAGTGCTTGTTTTGACTGCGTGGTGTTATCAGTGTCCTTGTGGGATATGTCAACCACATGATGATTCGGACCCGGTGTGTGTGTGCTGAATGGATTGACATACTCTGCTGAAGGATGACAATGGGAGAAGAAGATATTGTCCTTAAACACTCTTGCACCAAGTTTGTTTGGGTGGAGGCCATCTGGTTTAAACAATTGTCTATGGCCCCAGAAAAGATTGAAGTTGTAGATGAAATTGACTCCTTTTGTATTAAAAGATCTTTGTAGCCATGTGTTGAGCCCAAGCAACCGTGAAAACATATTTGTTCCCCTTGCTGGGAGTGGTCCACTGATGAACGACTGAACTTTGAGTCTTTGAAGTGTTTCTGTAACTGACAGAGAAGTCAGTTTTATATTTCATGTTTATTTTATTTTGTTAAAGACCTTTAATTTGAAACTGCTTTGTAGAGAGCTGCTTGAGTTGAGACTTTTATTATGAAAGGCACCGTGTAAGTCAGGAAGTTGTTGTCTACACCGCATGGCAAGCTGAACCTAAAGCTGTAATCCACATTTCTAAAGTGCATTTAAGTTCATTTATTCAACGGAGGTTACAGAAGATATTACCAGATGTAAGATTAAGTTCTCCTTTGGTAATAAGCAGCCAATGAAGTAAGTTTGTCATTTATATTGTATGTGATTATTGTGAATTGTGTTGCTATATGTGAAAAGTGATATACAAAGACCGCAGTTTGCTGTTAGAGTTAATTTAAATCTGTTTGGAAAGTTTACAAAGATAATATTTATTTATTTGATTTATGTATTTATATTCTTTATTGTAATTTTATTTTTGTTTATTTAGTTCTCACGGCATCTTGAGTTGGATGGTTATCCTCATGGTAAACCAGTCAATAAATCGCCTGTCATCAGAGAATCCTTGTGCTCGTGAAATTACTGGGGGGAGCTACAGTGAGAATTCATCTGCTCTTCACGGGTAGGAGAAGGAACGTTTCTGAACAGCAGTTAAGTGAGCATCAAGTTAACTCCAAGTTCCATCATTCTGGATTCTACAAGCATTGTATACACTGGTAACCAAGAACTAAGTGACACGCATATGCACAGAGTTTAAAGACATTGTCAAGTTAAGGCCGACAAGAAGATTAGCACAACCAAGTTCAAGTTAAGGTGCTTGAAGTGGACTTATTCTTGCCATTTGTTAAAAATGACTCTTTAAGTGTTCAGTACATTGTTTGAAGAAGTGTTGGTGTTATGTATTTACCTTTTCAAGTTTAAGTCATTTTTGATCAGGTTTAAAGCTGCAAGTAAGATAATAGTTGTGAAGAATAGCAAAGTGCAATGCCTAAAAATAGTTGAATTTCATTTACAATTTTAATTTTACAGGTGATTGAACTGTTAAAATACTACTTTAACCAGAGTTAACAATCTAAGAAAGAAACATCTGTTTGCCTAAGTTCAGTACAGTTCACGTTACATGTATAATTATTCAATTAGAGTAGTCAGTGTAACTAAGAGATACAAAAATGTCAGAAGATGGTCAGTCTGCTAAGTGTGGCAAAGAAAATATAAAAGATACTGTGCAATCATCACAGCAGCTAGAATCCCAAGAATGTGTAGACACACAAGCATTAGTAGCTGTTGATGACACAACAGAGCAAGAACCACGAAGAAGTCAAAGAGCACGGAAATTTACAGAGAAAGGTAAAGAGTTGCACGATGAAAGGCTGACTAAACTTAAAAATAGCTTTCAACGCTCTTATGAGAAATGGAAGACTCTTGCTAGAGATAGTAGACAAAGACTAATGGGGCATCTCTCCAGTGACATGTTGAACAGCCTCATAGATGCAATCAGTGGTTCTTCAAAGGATGTTAATGTTGTTTATGAAGAATTGCGACAAAATGTGAATCCAGACAGTGATACTCGCCGTAGAGTAGACACTTGTGGAGCAGTCACAAAAATGATAGTTGAGTCTGCATGGAGTCGTCTAGGTGAGGGAGTTAAGGGTCAAGATCCTCTTAGACCAGAAGCATGCTGTATTGATACAGGTTCAGTGTTCTCATCCATAGCCTCCAAATCAAGTCATGGACATTCCAGGTCTTCTCAGTCTATGAAAAATTCAATTTTGAGCTCCAGAGGTTCAAGTTTTTCCTCAGCTAAGAAACAAGAGGCTGCTGCAGAAATTGCTGCAACTGAAGCAACATTAGAAATATTACAGCAACAAGAGCATGAACTGGAAGAACTACAAAGACTTGAGGCTGAAGACAAAAGGAGAATAGCAGAACAAGAAGCTGAAGAATTGAAGCGACGACTAGAAAGAGAAGAAGAAGAAGCTAGGTTACGTGTTAAGATTGAAGCTGAAAATGCTGCTAGACGGAAAGCATTAGAAGACAAGCGCAGAGAGCTTGAGCGCTTGGAGACACTAAAAAGGTTAAATGCTGCAAGGGCACGAATGCAAGTCTACGAGCAGAATGAAGACTCAAAGGAAGAAACAAGAGAGCTACTTCGTGACTGTGCATCGGTAAGAAAGAAACATGTACCAAAGTTAAGCAGCTCAGTGTTACAGAGCATACCTCTACAGGAAGGTGCAACAAAATCATATCAAGAAGCTAGCACTGCAGACCTTGTTAAGGTGTTAGCAGAATCTATCAGCTCAAGTCGTCTTCCTATACCTGAACCTGCAACATTCTATGGAGACTCTCTCAGATTTAGTGATTGGAAAATCTCATTTCAAACTCTGATAGACAGAAAAAACATACCAGTAAATGAGAAGCTTTACTACTTACGCAAGTATGTGGAAGGACCAGCTAATAAGGCCATTGAAAGTTACTTCCTCCTAGGCACGGAGTCCGCATATCAAGCAGCATGGGGTGTACTAGAAGAAAGGTATGGAAACCCATTCGTCATTGCTAAAGCCTTTCGAGACAAGCTTAATTCATGGCCAAAGATTGGTTCCAAGGACAGTCTTGAGCTGAGAGAATTTACTGACTTCCTCAGAGGCTGTGAAGCAGCTATGTCTCAGATTAAGGGTCTTGAAATCCTCAATGATTGTAATGAGAACCAGAAAATTCTTTCCAAGCTTCCTGATTGGTTAGCCTCAGCATGGAATCGTCAGGTCATAGAAATTGAAGAAGAAACTAAGACATTTCCTACCTTCAGTCGGTTTGTAAAGTTTCTTACGCGAGAAGCTAAGATAGCTTGTAATCCAGTGACATCGCTTCATGCACTGAAGCCTAATGAGATCGGAAAGGGAAAGATATCAAGAAATTAGGACACTAGAGCAAAAGTGTTAACGGTACAGTCCAGAGAAAAGGTAGATCCTGTAAAATGTACCTTCTGTGAGAGACTAGGACATAGTATTCACAAATGTCGTAAGTTTATGGAGAAGAATGTTGCAGAGCGAGTGAAGTTTGTCCAAATGAATAAGTTATGCTTTGGATGTTTGAATCCTGGTCATCATTCAAAGAACTGTGAAGACAGGAGTGTCTGTGAGAAATGTCAGAAGAAACACCCATCATGCTTACATGAGGATCGTATCAAGGAAGCAAAGAGGACTCCACAGTCAGGTCAGTCAAAGGAGAAGTTGAAGGAAAGAAACCCAGAGTTGGTACAGAATAAAGATACCGTAAGTGAAGTAACATCTAACAGAGTAATACAGGATGTAAATAATACTCACACCTCTACAATTGTTCCAGTATGGGTATCAGCTACCGATGAACCAACTCATGAAGTTCTGGTATATGCACTTCTTGACACCCAGAGCGATACTACCTTCATCCTGGAAGAGATAGCTCAAGCTCTTGACACAAAGAAGGAATCTGTGCAGCTGAAGCTCTCAACAATGGTATCCAAGAGTACAGTTGTTCCATGCCAGAAGATAATTGGTTTAAAGGTGAGAGGATTTTATTCAGAAAAGAAGATCTCTTTGCCAGTAACCTATTCTAGAGAGTTTATTCCTGCAAACAGAACTCACATTCCTACACCCAAAACTGCAAGAGTGTGGCCTCATCTAATGCATATAGCTGAGAAGATTGCTCCTAAACAAGTTTGTGATATTGGCCTTCTGATTGGATACAACTGCCCTCAAGCTCTTCTTCCTAGAGAAATTGTGTCTGGTAAAGAAAATCAGCCATTTGCTCAAAGAACAGATCTGGGCTGGAGCATTGTTGGCTGTGGCAATTCCTCTGTAGACTACGGGGATGCCATTGGAGTGAGCCATCGCATTATAGTGAAACAAGTGCTGCCAAGTCTACAGTCTTCTCTCAATCTTACAAGTAAAGTTCAGTACATATGTAGAACACAGATCAAGGAAGTGATCACTCCACCAAATGTCATCAAAGCTCTTGAGTCGGACTTCAATGAGAAAGCAGCAGTGGATAGTTGTATTTCTCAAGAAGATTTACGTTTTCTGTCAAAAATGGAAACCGGCATCAGACACAAGGAAGATGGTCATTATGAAATGCCTTTGCCTTTCAAGGAAGACAGACCAAATTTGCCCAACAATAAAGGATGTGCTATTCATCGCCTCAAAAGCTTAGAAAAAAGGCTTAAAAGAGATGAGAAATACTATAGAGACTATGTAGACTTTATGAATGAGACAATTGCTCGAGGAGATGCTGAGAAGGTTCCAGCTGAAGAAACAGATAAAATCCCTGCTTGGTACATTCCCCATCATGGGGTTTATCATCCTCAAAAACCTGAAAAGATCCGTGTAGTCCTTTCCTGGAGAAAGGAGATCTAGAATCCAAGCCACAGGTTTATAGGATGAAAGTACACCTTTTCGGTGCAGCCTCATCGCCCGGGTGTGCCAATTATGGCCTCAAGCATATTGCTGCTCAAGGTCGTGGTTGCTTCAGTGAATCCTCCATTCGATTCATAGAAAGGAATTTCTATGTCGATGATGGGTTGACAAGTGTCTCAACTGTAGATGAAGCTATCAAACTGATGAAGGAAGCAAGAGAACTTTGTAGCACAGGAAAGCTTCGTTTACATAAATTTGTGTCAAGCAGTGAAGAAGTAAAAGCATCAATTCCTCTGGAAGAATGTGCTAAAAGTGTTATGGAACATGACTTGGCTTTGGGTGAGCTTCACATGGAAAGGGCACTTGGTGTGAAATGGTGCATCAAATCTGACAGCTTCCAGTTTAGAGTATTCGTTAAGGAACAACCACTCACTAGAAGAGGAATCCTGTCAACAGTGGCTTCTATATATGACCCACTTGGCTTTGCAGCACCCTTAATTCTTGTTGGTAAGCAAATACTGCAACAGATGTGTCAAGATAAGGTGGGCTGGGATGAACCACTTAAAGAGGAGTTGTTGACAAAGTGGAAAGCTTGGCTTACAGATCTGCGAAACTTGGCTGATGTGAAGATTCAGAGATGTTATCTCCCGTCAACTTTTAAGGAAGTTCAGCGTTATGAGCTTCATCATTTCTCTGACGCTAGTACATCGGGATATGGAGAATGCACATATCTCAGAGCTATTAGCATATCAGGAGATGTTCATTGCTCCTTGGTTATGGCCAAGGCTAGAGTTGCTTCTTCTAAAGTTACCACCATACCAAGGCTGGAGTTATCAGCTGCAGTAGTTGCTGTACAAACAAGTGACTTGCTCAGAAAGGAGCTGGATATAGCCAACCTAGAAGAGTACTTCTGGACTGACTCAAAAGTTGTCCTTGGATACATTAATAATGACGCCAAAAGATTTCATATCTTTGTAGCAAACCGCATTCAACGGATTAAACAAAGCACAGATACTAAACAATGGAGATATGTGACGTCTAAAGAGAACCCTGCCGATCATGCGTCCAGGGGCCTTACATCAGAAGAGCTCATATCCTCCAACTGGTTCACAGGACCAAGGTTTCTGTGGAAGGATGAACTGCCCAGTGATGTTAAGGTGGGAGAGATCATAGACAATGACCCAGAGCTACGGAAAGCTCAAGTTCATAAAACTCAAGCAAAAGAAGAAAGATCATTGCTTGATCGACTTCAGAAGTTTTCAGATTGGACAAGAGTGGTAAAAGCTATTGCAAGACTTAAGAGATGTTCCAGGGAAGTGAAAGGTCTAAGTTCAAGGGTTAATGAAGCCACCAGTATTGAAGAAAGACAGGATGCAGAGCTTACCGTTATCAGAATGGTTCAACAATCAGCCTTTTGTGATGAGATCCAGAGACTCCGGCAACAGAAGGAGATTGAGTCCAGCACAAACAAACTGCATCGCCTGAATCCCTTCTTAGATGAGCATGGTATCCTCAGGGTGGGAGGTCGCTTAGTACATGCTGCATTACACCCACATGTGAAACACCCAGCAATTCTCCCACGACATAGTCATATATCAACATTACTCATCAGACATTATCATGAGCAAGTGTATCACCAAGGGAGAGGAATGACTATAAATGAACTGCGATCAAACGGTTTCTGGATCTTGGGATGTAGCAAAGCAGTGTCTTCATATATCTACAAATGCACTAGGTGCAGGAAACTGAGAAGATGCACTGAAGAGCAAAGGATGGCGAATCTTCCTCAGGAACGTATGGAGACAACCCCTCCTTTCACATACTGCGGGATGGACTGTTTCGGTCCTTTCTACGTCAAAGAAGGAAGAAAGGAGTTGAAGCGTTATGGGCTTCTACTTACATGTATGTGTTCCAGGGCGATCCATGTGGAAATGCTGGATGATTTATCTACTGACGCATTCATTAATGCATTGCGTGCTTTCATTGCCATACGTGGACCTGTACGTCAACTTAGATCCGACCAGGGCACTAATTTCGTGGGTGCAAGACGAGAATTTGCTGAAGCACTAAAGGAAATTAACCAAGAACGCCTAAAGGAGTTTGGCTGTGAATTCATCATGAACACCCCATCAGCCAGTCACATGGGTGGCATTTGGGAGAGGCAAATTCGGACAATAAGGAGTGTTTTGACATCCATTCTGGATCAATCGGCTCAAAGACTTGATAGTGCCTCACTAAGAACATTTCTCTATGAAGTCATGGCTATCGTGAATAGCAGACCCTTAACCACGGAGCATCTGAATGATCCATCAGGTCCGCAGCCTCTTACACCTAACCATATCTTGACTATGAAGACTTCAATAATTTTACCACCACCTGGAGAATTTGTCAAGGAAGACCTTTACCTTCATAAGAGATGGCGTAAGGTGCAGTATTTAGCGAATGAGTTCTGGTCACGTTGGAAAAAAGAATATCTTCTAAACCTGCAACACAGGCAGAAATGGCACAAGCATCGTAGAAATGTAAAGGTCAATGACATTGTCATTCTAAAAGATGACACTGCTCCACGCAGTCGGTGGAAGCTAGCGAAGGTAACAGAAGTGCACAGTGGTACAGATGGCTGTGTAAGAACAGTGAAGTTGTTGATCAGTGATTCGACATTGGATAAAAAGGGCAAACGTGTTACTAAACCGACTTACCTTGAAAGGCCCATTCAGAAAATAGTTACCCTGATTGAAGCAGATTAAAAGCGTACCTTGTGTCTACCATTCTTTGGGTTAGTCCATAAGATTTTTGAATAAAAGTTGTCACTAAGTTACAAAAAAAAATCACAAGAAAGTGTTTTGGTGGGAGTGTAACTGACAGAGAAGTCAGTTTTATATTTCATGTTTATTTTATTTTGTTAAAGACCTTTAATTTGAAACTGCTTTGTAGAGAGCTGCTTGAGTTGAGACTTTTATTATGAAAGGCACCGTGTAAGTCAGGAAGTTGTTGTCTACACCGCATGGCAAGCTGAACCTAAAGCTGTAATCCACATTTCTAAAGTGCATTTAAGTTCATTTATTCAACGGAGGTTACAGAAGATATTACCAGATGTAAGATTAAGTTCTCCTTTGGTAATAAGCAGCCAATGAAGTAAGTTTGTCATTTATATTGTATGTGATTATTGTGAATTGTGTTGCTATATGTGAAAAGTGATATACAAAGACCGCAGTTTGCTGTTAGAGTTAATTTAAATCTGTTTGGAAAGTTTACAAAGATAATATTTATTTATTTGATTTATGTATTTATATTCTTTATTGTAATTTTATTTTTGTTTATTTAGTTCTCACGGCATCTTGAGTTGGATGGTTATCCTCATGGTAAACCAGTCAATAAATCGCCTGTCATCAGAGAATCCTTGTGCTCGTGAAATTACTGGGGGGAGCTACAGTTTCAAAGAGTTCAATGAAGTCCTTCTTAAGGAGTTCTGACTGCTCTTTCCGAATATCATTCTTTCCCACATGGATGATGATTTGATTTGCAGTCTTGTGCTTCATCAGAATGTTCTGAAGTTCCTTGTTCACATCAGAGACCGTTGCTTGAGGAAGGCAGCATGTTGTTGTAGTCCTGCTACGGATGTTTCTGATAACAGAGTCACCCACTATCAGAGTCCTTGGCTCGGCTGCACTCTGAGCTGACCTTGCTCGACCTTGAGCGCCTGTTAGTAGCAGTGTTAGCTGCTGGCTGATCAGATCCATGTTTAAATACATTTGGGGATTCCTCACCCACATTTATTAATGCTTCAAATCTGTTCTCCAGATGTATAGGGGGTGGTAGAATACCAGTATTTACAAGCCTAGTCATAGTCGAATCTGGGGTAGAGGAAGCAATGGCAGCAATACGAGAAACTCGTGACAATCTGATATCTCGTGTTCCTTTGGGTCTCGCTCCCTGTTTGTGCCATCGATTAGTGTGGCGATCAGTTTCGGCTTGTTCCTCTACACTTGGTATATACTGTTGAGATTCAGAAGATTCATGGGACTCACCGGCTGTGTGCTGAGGGGGTCCATGACGACAGTCTGCTAAGTGTTCCATCTGTTTTGGAAGTCCAGAAAGTAACTTTGTTTCAAGAATCACAATCCTTTGTAGAAGTTTGCAGCAGTTCATGCAACAAGTAGATCCAACAGGAGGCATTTTCTCTCTCTTCTGTTTGAATGTAGGCAGCTGTTATCCCGTCACAGGAATGTAAGCTGTTAGCAGTGGGAGACAAAGTCTTCTTTTTGTAGTATTCCAGTCCCAATGTTTTTAGTTTTAGTGTTTGTGCCAAAAATCTGTTGTTTGAGCACTGTGCTGATCTGCTGAAGTAAAAATCAGAGAAAAATCTGAGAAAAGTACAGAAATAAGAAGCAAAGTGCAGAGCAGTAAGTTAGAACGTCCGAACGGTAGCAAAGCCGGAAGCAGAAATGTTTTTATATGTAAATGCACCTCATTGATTTGTTTCTTTTTTTAAATTTCTTTTTAATTTCAACATTTGTAGTCTTTGATAGGAAGTGCTAAATCTTCTATCTATCTGAGAATATCAAATTAAGTATTGACTAAACAGTATATCCTTTTTTAATTTATTTTTTAGTCTTAGCAATATAAAGTGTATTTTCAAACAATAATAATAAAAAAAAGTAAATGTATAAGAAGTATAAATCAGATCTATACAATTGGTACATATCAGGTTTGCAGATTTATCCTAAGATAATGTTTAACTAACTGCCCATCTTTTATGCTATGTCAATTTTATGTTACATAATTGTTTATCTACGAGTTCTCACTACAAAACGACCAAATTGTGCTCTATTCTAGGAAAGTGCATTGTTGGGTTCATGTGTAAGAGAAAAAAATATGATTTTCTGTTTGATTGTAGGTTGTTTGCAAGTTAGATGTTGAGATGGCCATAACATATGGGTCATTTGGTTATGGACACTCTCATCAGGTCAGTAATATTACTTAGGAATGCTGTAATGTTTTATATATAAGCTCTTTATGGTCAGTTAGACATAAGCATTTTAGAATGATAAACTGTTCATAATAATGTTCTGGTGTTTCTTTAGGTGAAGCATCCTCAAAGGACTGTGGAGGAACAAGTGGAAAAATCCCTTTTTCCCCGCTGTCCTTCACCCGACAACCTCCATGATCCTGACCAGTGAGATTTCCTCCTAAAATAAACAGTCAAATTACTGGTTTTTCACGTGAGCCACTAAACTTGCTTCTTTTTCTTCTCTTTCAGTAATGTAAAAACTATTCAGTCAAACATTATTTCTCATTTGATTCAAAGAGACAGCCAAGGAGGCAGAGATCCCAGCGATCTTATGGACCAAATAGAGAAGAGAGGCAGGTGAGAACTATATTTGAATGTTTAATTCAATGTACATTTTTGTAATGTCATAGGCTACACTGTGTTACCGGTAATAGTAACCTCTGTAAAGAAATAGTTCACCCAGAAATACTTATTCTGTAGATGAAATAAAGCTGAAATACAAATACAAAATATATATATATATATATCTGATGAAGAACTCTTAAAAAACACAACATTATTAATAGAATAACAATTAAAGCTAAAAAGAAGTATAATAAAAATGGCAAAAGCTCATAAAAAATCATTTAAACTTGAATTACATAATAAACTGGAACTACAGATTATCAAACCTGTACTGTTACCTAAAATTAAAACAGAAAAAAAAATATATATATATATATATATATATATATATATATATATATATATATATATATAAAACGTTTTTTGATAATTGAAATTAAGCTGAAACAATGAATAAATAAAATATAAATATGTCATAAAAACGTAAAAATGTAAACACAAATGAGAAACAATAATGAGTTATATAATTAAAATGACTGAAATAAAAATAATGAAAGCTAAATAAAAATATTTGAAAAATAATACCAATGACAGAAGCACCTAACAAAATCACTAGAAATTAAAACCTGAAAGTAAAATGAAAACCTAAATGTAAATATAAACTATCCAAACTTTTATAAAATTCTGTTGCGGCATTTAAATTCCATCGCTTTAAAGGTGCTGTAGGGAACTTTTGTAAAAAAATATTTTTTACAAATGTATTAAACCTGTCATTATATCCTGACAGTAGAATATGAGACAGATAATCTGTGAAAAACATCAAGCTCCTCTGGCTCCTCCCAGTGGTCCTATTGCCATTTGCAGTTACTTACCGCTCCCGGTAAAAAATAACCAATCAGAGCTGCGGTCCATAACTTTGTTTGTGTTCAAAATGTAGAAAAATGTATATAATAAGCGAGTACACCATGAATCCATTTTCCAAACCGTGTTTTTGGCTTGTCCTGAATCACTAGGGTGCACATATAATAAGTGTTTATATTCGGACTAATTTAGATTGCTTCGGGAATACCGCGGCAGAGTAAGGCCTGGTTCACACGGGACGATTTTAAAATTGTCGGCAGATTTTCCAAACCTGAGAGACCCCACACACGGCGATAAAAAATCACGGGTCTAACAGTTTTGGTCGCTCCGTGTGTGGTGTGCAGCCACACGGCAATATCAACACATCACACACGAACCGATTTGACTCCCGAGCATTCCCAGGTCAGACGGGAAATCTCGCAAAATCCCTCGAGATCAAACGTGACTTTAGAGTAAACAATCATGGCGGACAAAGAGGATGCAGTGGCCATAGTTTGTGCTTTGTTTTTAACGGAAAAAAAAAACATAAGAAAAATAAGAAAAGGCGATGGTCAAAGAGGTGGAGACGACGCGAGCATGGACTGTACATGCTTCATCATGATATGGAGATAAGTTGTTGTTTTATCTCATAGAAATGTTGTTACGTACTACACAGATTAATAACCGTTGAAATAAACGTGGACTGCAGTTGTGGATGTAGTTATGCCCATCGACTTTATTTGTATTTGTTATATTATATACGCCGGCTGTTTTGATTTTGTTTCCCGGTACTATCACTGCCTCGTCACCTCGCTTTCTGATTGGCTACACGCCACAGTCCACAGGCTGCGTGATTGTTTGTCCTCGGGGGACACCACACACGAGAAGAAATCGGGCAAAATAAATCCAACATGTTGGATATCCCCGATTTGAGATCGGAGCGGTCCCGACATTCTTCCGAGCAGAGGAGATTAGTCTTAACACACCACACACGGCAGGAATATTTGATCAGATTATTTTACGATAATCGGAGCATCCTAAGATTGTCGGAAGGGCTGAATCGGGGCTAAAATCGGCCCAATTATCCTGCCGTGTGAACCAGCCTTAACCCAGTACCTTTGTGATTCTTCATAGACATAAACAGAGAGAAGTAGTTCCGGCTACAATGTTCTTCCGCAAGACGCAAGCAGTTCTGTTTATTAACCGCTAGAGCGTCAAAAGTTCCCTACTGCAGCTTTAATGTACTTGTTTTATCTCATACATGTAGGGCATTAGTTTGATTTATTTTGCTGTAATTAATGTTTAGGACTTAATTTCAATGTCTAAAATCAGACCAAAATAGCTTTAATTGTGTTTTACTGTTGAGGAATGTAGCTAGGAGGATGTCACTTGATGATGTCATAATTTGGCATTTTAGAATGTTCCGCCTATAAAAGCAGCAAAGCTGTCAGATTCTTAATCATTTCTGACTGATGCTTCTGACTTAGGCATTTCCTTGCAGATACAACAGTTGCAACAGCGAATTTAGAATTTGAACTATACCTATACCTATATAGAATTTGCGATTTGAACATTGTGAGTTCCACACAGCGGTTTGCTTTGGACAAAGAGCTTTTTGAAAAAAGTCTTCTTTCAGAGTCAGTCAAAATGTCCTCCTGCTATGGTTTAGGTGATGTTAAAGGTGAAAGAGACCAGTCGGGCCCTTTGTTTGTGGGTAATTTGCACCCACGTGTAACCGAACAGGTGCTGCTTTCAATCTTCCTCCCATTTGGACCAGTCTGTTTTGTGAAAGTGTGCAGAGACAGAGCAACCCACCTCCCTCGTGGATTTGGCTTTGTTACTTTTGCACACCGTCACGATGCACAAAATGCCCTAAATGCTATGATTTTTTCTGAGCTCTTGAGCACACCCATGCAAATCAAGTGGGCTAAACGCAATTCTACTTTGAGAAAAAGTGGGATTGGAAATATAATTATTAAGGGCATAGCAAGAGACACCAATGACCTTGCTCTATATGACACTTTCTCATACTTTGGGGAAGTTCTCTCCAGTCGAGTGGTCTGCTACAGTAATGGTCAACCAAAAGGTTTTGTCCATTATGCCACACCAGAGGCTGCTGATTTGGCAATTAAGAAGCTAGACGGTATGCTCCTAAATGACCATCTAGTTTCTATAAGTCATTACAAGTCCTACGAGGAACGCCAGGCGAGCCAAAATGAGAATTCCAAATGCTGCAAAAAGAAAGACAAGTCTTTACATATCAAACCTGCCATACAGCTTGGACAGTGAGGAGCTGTGCTCTCTGTTTTCTGTGTTTGGATATGTGACCAATGCAAAGGTTATTATGAACAACAGTCAGAGCATGGGTTATGGATTTGTTTTATATTCCTCGATTAATGATGCCATTATAGCTGTATCATTAATGAATGGCTGCATTGTTGGCAACTGGCCACTGAAGGTTGCTTTCTCCCATGGTGCAGAAAAAAGGAAAGAGAACCCTAGCAAAGAACAAAAAACAGAGACAAAAAATCTTTAGCCTATTAAAAATGCTTATCCTATTCTTAATGATATCAATCAATTAATTTCTCCCAAGTTTTTTTTTTCTCTCTTTCTCTTTCTCATGGAGTTTCGGTTCCTTTCCACTGTCACCTTTGGCTTGCTTAGTTGGCGACACTTAATAAGGCAATATAACTGCACGGTCATTATTGGATAAAAACTGGAGTGTTCTGATGATGACATCACTGTTTTCTCCAGAGCTGCTATAAATAAATGATAAAATAAAATAAAAAAGATTTTTGTGTATGTGTGTGTGTAACAATTTATAATATTTCTTCCTTATTAGCATGAGTCTTTTTAACCCATTCATTTCTGACACTAAGTTCAGAAAAATCTTCACACGTTTAGTTTGTATTTTAAGATGTGAGGGTAAAAATGTCCCTTATTTTATACAAAAGTTAAATAAGATAAATGTTAGACACAGCATTGTCAATGTCATGTGTTTTTGCTGTTTTGCCAACAAAATTAATTATGTATATATGCATCAGAATACAGTGCATAGTCATATGACCATATAGGTTTTATTTTTACTTGACAGTCGTTTTACACTATTTACAATGTATTAAAAAATAGCTGTGCAATGACTCTTCAGATCCCCCTTTTGTGGTGCCCCCAGGTTACCCAAGCTTTATAAAACTCTAGAACAATGTGAGACGAAGCAAGATGTTGTTCAGTTTCTGGAGAAACTGGTTCTGAGACAGGAGCCCGAATCCCCCTGGACAACAAATAACCTGGAATCAGAAAAGCAACCAAACACATCAGCAAGTCCAGTCCTGTAACCATGTAAACACACAAATGTAAGCTTTTCCATATGTAATCACTACCCTTTTAACCTATGACTCCACTTTCACAGGATAAAACTTCACCTTAAAATGAAACCTGCCACATTCTCCAACAGAAAGAATCAGAAGACAGTTGATTATAAGATGATGTGGTGTTTAGAGCAGTTTTTGATCTCTTACACAATGTGTGTGAATGTTTTGCTTATGAATGTCTCAATAAAGATGCTGGATAATAAATATTTGGTTTTGTTTTACTTATAACCCCCTTAATACCGAAGGCGTGTAGTAACGGAACTATTCCTCACGGAACGTTTTAATCTCCGTTTGTTTTTATGGGGAATGTGCGTCAGTCGAAACGGCCCCTTGTTGGTAAGTAGATACTGGTAAAGTCTTTACCCATAAAACAGTTAATTCGTTATCTAAAAGTTGTTATGTAATTACATGTCTATCCGAAATATTTATTTTACCCGCTGTCATTTCTTTTATGCATACCGCTCCTGTTACGCGTTAGAAAATAGAAACGAAATTTTAACCTCATAGTTCATCATGGTTTGTCTCGGTCTAGACGTTCTGACATATATTATATCGAACTTAAAATTAAAAATTAAATTAACTTATCATTAAATGTACCATGATTAATAACTGTGATAAAGTTTACTTACGTTAAGTGTTTTACAGCTGAGAAATCTGTTTTTCTAAATGTTTAAAGTGACATATTTAATATTTTCATAATTAGTATTTAGTAAACATGGATTGATATAAGAATAGTAACGAGAAAGCACTCATGTAGTAACTTGTGGCTGTGCTGATCTAAACTACGGTTGCTGTGCGTAAACATGTTATTGTTGATATGAAGTAGATTGTGGGGAGATGGAAACAGGCCTGTGTGCTGTCCCATGGGTGCCAGTGAATATCGATGGTTCTGATCTTCTGGCCAAAGCCTGGTTCGGTGACACACAGTACCGGCTTCTGCTGAGTGACCTGAACACTGTGTGGGAAGAAGACATGACCGCAGATGACATCCAGAGTCGAGCACAGGCAAGAACACTGCTTCTAGTGATTTTAATTATTATTAGCTTAATTCAAATATGAAACACTGTGAGGAGATGAAACATACTGTGGCATCAATGTATTTCTGTTCAAATAATAATACTCTGAAATGTTTCTATAATACTAAAATTTAATCAGAATCGGACTGAATAAGCTCTCTTGCACTACAATCATTATATCTGCACTGTTTACTTCACTGGTTTGCACTCTGTCTGCCTTGTGCTGCTTTACTTATCTTTCTTTTTACATGACCTATTTGTATACGTGTACTTTATATTTTATTATCTCTATTTATTGTTCTACTGTTAGTGTAATCTATATGCACCAAGGGTCTAAGAGTAACACAATTTCAATTCTCTGTATGTACTGTACATGTGGAAGAATTGACTATAAAGCTTAACTTGACTTGACTAGTATAGAGGATTGTATCCCCACAATATTCAGTTCTAATGGAACCTTTGCCCTGTCAATACTTCATACTGATCCCTTCTCCTTTTCCTCTCTTCCTCTGTAAGAAAGGATCTGAATAAGCGTCTGAGGGCTCCTACACAAGCTTTTTTCTCTCATCTGTGTTCTGTGGCACGGCCTTGTTTGTCCAGTGAAGATGATGATCAGATTTCTACTGCACACATTACTCTTGAACAGCGTGGTGACAATCTAACAGTCAAACTCAAAAGTGAGCTGGCTGGGTTGCCGTTCTACTGGGAGTTCCGCTGCACCACAACACCTGTTGGCGTGGTAGGAACCTTATCTGGTCAAATAATATCTCCAGCTGTGATTTAACATAGTTTTGAATGTGTTTGAAACATTTAACCTATTCTTTTAACCCTGTGAAGCCTGACATATGAAATAATGCTCATATGAAATGAAGCAGTTTATTGAAACAAATGGATAGATGGATATAAAGTTTGCTGATGTGTTTTCATTGAGTGTTATAGTTGATACATAAGGGATGATGGCTCGTATAGTATTGTACAGAAGAAATAAATAGAAAAAATATTCAATTTGGTGCAGTTGCTGATATTTGTATGGCCAAAAAATTCTGCTACCTTGTAATGTAAAGCAGTGAGACCTTTTATAAAAGTCCAATAGAATACATGCATAAAAAGATTGAAAATCAGTTGTCGCTCTATATCTATTTAAAAGATGTTTTAAGAATGTGATTTTTAAATGCTTAGTTTTATCAGCACTCTTTAGGTTTTATTGTGAGGTCAAAACATTTAGTGCAATACAGTTATAGTTACAGTTATTAAAGCCTGATGGATAATTTTTCATACTCAAATTTTAACAAGATTTTCAAAAATAAATAAATAAAAATTGTGTACATAATTAATCACCCAAGTAGCTTCAGTCCAGCAAGTGTTCATCTTAAAATATTACTAGCAATATAAACGTTATTCTGTACTTACTTTATGCTTTATTAAAATTTTTTGAATTATAATAAAAATACCCCCCCCCCCCTTTTTTTTTAAGGTACAAACTAACAACAAAAAAGCAGAAGCCTTTAAGTAGATTTGTATCACGCTGATGATCTCGATGCCTTAAAAATCTATGTATTAAATATACAGTATGTTTCTGCTTGAATCAGGTGTGCATGCATCTGGTGCGCCCCCTGCTGGCAGTGAGTAGAGTCCTGCAGCGGCAAGTGGAGGATCTAGCTGCACTTTTGGTTCAGAAGGATGCAGAGATACAGGACTATCAGGAGAACGGAGCTGTCCTAAGTAGAGGTAACAGTCCCATTTTGCATTCTCTCTTATGTCTTTTTTTTTTTTTGCTTGCTGACACTCTTCTAAAACTCTGCCCTCACAGCCAGACTTCAGACGGAGCCGTTTGAGGTGCACAGGTACAGGGAGAACTTCTTCACACAGGTGCGAAACATTTTTACATTCAGTGTCCTGCTAAATGTACCCAGTGTAAACAAGCTCCGTCAAAACTAGCATGCATGTGACACCGTGACTCAGTCACATGTATATACTGAAGCCAGGCCCCAGTGCTGCTTTTAGGGTTTGTTACGGGGGAGAGAACTGTGAAAGCTAGACATGAAGAGAGACTGGATAGCTGTTTGAGTCAGAGCTGAGGGTCACCACACACACACACACACACACACACACACATGCACAGTGTATAATTAGGCTGTGGTTTTTGCAGTGACAGCTCAGTTGTAGCTCTGCCTCACACTGAACTGTCTATTGACTGCATGTTTTATTTCTTTTCCCGCCATAGGCGTGTGTGTTTTAGAATTTCCTGCTTTTTTAGCGATGAGTGGGATTAGGTCTGGGCAATATGATGGTAAAACTAAAGTGTTTATGCAGTGGAGTCCACTTTTAAAAACTAGAAGAAATTGTAGTTTTTTTTATATTTATTAAAAAACATATTATCAGTTTAACAGTTTGAGTGAAAATCTGAAATAAATGTCAAATGAGATTTGAGATTTTCATGAAAGTAATAATAATTAAGCTAGTTGCAGTTTAAGGAGCACTTCATATTTCCATTTTATTTATCTATTTTGTTTAATGATTGTGACAATAGAGTATTATACTAAATTAGTACAAAATAAGAAAGTACTTAAATAGCACAACTGTGAAGATTTTCACTTGATGATCAATGTCACTAATGTACAACCCCATTTCCAAAAAAATAGTTTGGACAGAGGCATGTTTAACACTGTGTGAATTCACCATTCCTTTTAATTACACATTTGAATCATCTGGGAATTACGTATGCTAATTTTGAAAATAGATGCTGCTCAACAGTTCGTAGTCATTGTTGTCTGATTCTCCTTTTCATGATGGGCCATATATTTTCAATAGGAGACATATCTGCTGACATCCACATGTGTCAGCAGAACCATGCTGTTGTAGCACATGCAGAATGAGACCTGGTATTGTCTTGAACCAATAACCATTGCTGATGAAAGTCTGGAAGGTCCCTTTGGACTTTGGGACTGAGAGCTCAACGTCATTTTTACCCAGAAACAGGTTGAAAAGTGGACTCATTTGACCACAGCACACATTTTCACTTTAATAGTCTTTTTGACAATTAGAGGTGATCTCTGGCCCAGAGAACCCCACGGCATCACTGCATAGAATTGATGTATTACTTTCTCATAGAGTAACAGAGATTCAAGTTGCATTTATTGATGCAGCAGCAGACTGTGTTAAGTGACAGCGGTTTTCCGAAGTAATCCTGAGCCCATGTGGTTTTATTTAACACAGCAGCATGATGGTTTCTTATGCAATGCCATCTTAAAGGCTCAAAGGTCAAGCACATTTAACTGAGGTTTTCTGCCTTGCCCTACACAGACTGAGATTTCTCTGTATTCCCTGAATCTTTTCACAATGTAATGTATGGTAGTTGACGAAAGACTTCAATTATTAGATTTTTGACTTGTTTGACCCTCCTTTCATGAAATTTGGTGCAAAGTGTTGAGCCATGATCCAGCTTTGTTTGCAAAGATCAAGCTGCTCCTTTAATACCCAAACATGATACCCTCACCTAATACCCATTCACCTGCTTAATGTGAACGGTCTCAAAACAGTTTAATTGGGATATTCTATAACCTTTTCACTTTTATTTTGCCTCTGTCCAAAATTAATTTAAGTTGGTCAGTGACTACTTTGGGCAGTCTTTTCTTTGTACTTTTGTCAATAAAAATAAAAATGAACAAGAATGAACATTCACAGATTCTCACTTTGATTACAGTTTACAAAACATCCCAACTTTTTTGGAGTTGGGATTGTACTTATTTGATTAGTGATGATTAGAATCTTAAATATTTCTGTACATTTTGTCTTAAGATATATATAATAAATATAATTTTTTTTTTTTTTTTTTAAATGTCAACATTCCACAGCTTTATTAATAAATGTAGATGTTTACATACAGATTTTTTATCTCATATTGTGTTGGACTTAATTCATGGATGAAATGACTGTTTTTTAATGTAGTTCATCCTGAATTATACATTTGATTGTATTGATTAATATTTGGTATAATAATATTGAATTCATATTTGACACTAATGTCAGACGTATTCACTTCTTTTGAATAATCTGATCTGTTGGTTTACGTCTGTGAGGTATTTAATTTATTAGCTGATGATCGCCATATTTTGATTTGTTTAAGCCTTTTTTCATTGAATATTCAGCAAAACTGTAGCTGTACCATCATGACATATTTTCATATATAACTTCTCATACCAGGGATTTGGTCAAGCCACCATCCCTAAGCAAGAATGCCAGTCAATCACGCGTCTGACCGCTCTGCCTTACGGTCATTACAAACACACTGACCACAGTGGGAGGAGCCAAAGCCGCAGGCATAATTTAGACCAGAACTGTGTGTTTATGGGCCACTTTTTGTTCCCTTGATAAGTAATGTTTTTTTTTTATTGGATTCAGTCATGAGCTTTAATTTCAGTGCTGGCGGCCGTGTTTTCTGCGTAAGGCGAGTCCTTTGATAGGCCTATGTTTGATCTCTGTCAGTGTGTATGTGTGAATCCACCGGTATTTCTCACTGGCTTGATGAATGTGCAGTCAGATATGCGTGGCTTGACTTGTTGGTGTGAGAAAAGGATATGAGTCTACTCACCCACACGCCCACTGTACCAAACACTGACTTACTAGTCGCCCCTAAACTGGTGGATTTCCGAACCTGGTTTTCACTTTTAGTCCACAAAATTTAATTAATTCCATAAAATAAGTATAATGAACTTCTCAAAAATTATTTTCAATGTCTCCACATTTAATTAAACATTTTATATATATATATATATATATATATATATATATATATATATATATATATATATATATATATATATATATATATATATATATAAAATTTTAAATATTAAGCAGCACAACTATTTTCAACATGGATAATAATAAGAAATGTTTCTTAATTATTGAAAGATAATGTGACACTCAAGACTGGAGTAATTGCTTCTGTAAATTCAGTTTTGCCATTGTAATGTTATGTTAAATTGTAATTATATGAACTTTTACTGTATTGTTGGTCAAATAAATGCAGCCTTGGTGAACATTAGGGACTAAAAATGACCAACTCCTATATAAGACCAGTGTATTATATAATGTATAATAGCAAATATACTTTATTTACTCTGTGTAGAAGCTGAAAATGGGGATTAAACTGCAGAATTGTCCTAATGAATTAAAACACTTCAGTGAATTAGACCTAGATTATATTTAAGTGAAAATAATTGGATATTCAGTGTCATATTTGCTTTCTCTGTCTCAGAGAAATTATGTAAATTATTTATTATCATAATTTAGCAGAAATGGATAAACCTTTTAAAAAAAAGGAGCATATTTGCTACCTCCTAGTCCATGGTTTGGAAATGCCTCCAGATTTTTAACAGTACTTGTTGTGTCTATTAAAATGTGAACGTTCACATAATTTGATTTTTTTGGACATATCAAAGTCATTTGACTGCCGCTGTCTCACAGTACAATGGGAAATTCCACTCCACTCTGAAGAATCATTTAAGACCCAAGTCAGAATTAAAATGAAGGTGTGTTTGGAAAAATGTCTCACCGAAATGCCAAACAAACATAGCAAGTCTCTGGAAAAATAGAGGCCGTTCTTAAGATTCCTGATCGGCAGAAGCCTGGATGAGATTGGGTTTGATGGATAGATGGATAGTCCCGCTTGAAGTGTTGTCTTTAACCGGTCAAAACTTAAGAGAAGACATGTTCGTAAAGTCAAGTTTGAAAGACGGTGACGCATGCTCAGGTTTTTTGAAGGGAGAGGAGAGTGTGAACGTTTACTTTGTGTTTTGAGTGGGAGTGTGTACTTCGCTTGATTAACACAAAGACTTGCTTTAGGGTTCATATTAGTGTGCATGCCGTCCTCTTTGCAGTTCTTTTGGGGCTGGATGTATTTATGTGTGAATGTGTTTAAGTGACGCAAAACTGTAGTTTTTTTTAGGTTTGAGGCATAAAAAGAGAAAATTTGACCGGGTGAGTTGAGAAACCAGTTTGGGTTTGGCACTGACAGCGTGACCCTTCCCACCACCACACCGAAAGACCAGCAAAAACACCCCAAACCATCCTCTATACGAGACGTGTGTACATTTAGATGACCTTCTTAACATGCTTTCAGTCCAAGTTATTACTAAAGAACGGGTTAATTTAGTCCAAGAGTTTAGAGATTCTTATGTTCTGGATTTATTTGATCAGTACATTTTAAATAAGAACGTTTTTTACGATCCGCCAGTACTTATTAGGGGGTCGATTTGTGTATCTTCATAC
Source organism: Carassius auratus (assembly GCF_003368295.1). Taxonomy (NCBI): domain Eukaryota; kingdom Metazoa; phylum Chordata; class Actinopteri; order Cypriniformes; family Cyprinidae; genus Carassius; species Carassius auratus. The sequence continues at coordinate 4,617,783 of NC_039248.1, read as the reverse complement.
TCTCTTCTCCTGGATTTTCCTTCTTGCCACACGAGCAACATCACCCATCCCGAGAGAAACTGCAGGATAAACAACACCAGAATGAGGAATTTAGGCTTTTCGTGACAAAGATGTGTGCTGTGGTCCAAAACAGAAATAACTTTTTCATTGTCTGCTCAAGACACTTCTTAATATCGCAGTATGTATGCTTTCTTAGATACCTTTGGCGATCTTAGAAAGAAAAAATCATAAATAGTATACAAATATGAGATGGGTTTAGTATCTTTTTACCTTGTTTACACTTCCATTTAAAGATTAAAAAAAAAAAACTTTATTCAGCAAGGATGCATTAAATTAATCAAAAGTGACATTAAAGACTTATAATGTTACCAAAGATTTCTAATTAATTCCAAACCAAAACTACTATGCATTACTATTTCTTAAGCAGCAAATAAGCGTATCAGAATGATTAGTGAAAGATCATGTGACACTGAAGACTAGAGGAATGATGCTAAAAATTCATCTTTCTAAAGTAAAATTCTGGGGGTGAAGTAGGGGAAACACATCCCCTTTAACTGCTACTGTGTGTGTGTGTGTTTTATTGTTAGACACCAGAATCTGTCAGGTGTCCATGCTTTAATTCCAGCTAAAGCTCAAGACGTCTTCCTGTAACTGAAGCTCTTGGCTCCTGGCCTTTATAATCACCCCAATCTGATAACCATGAAACCTATTCAGGACAGCTTCTCGAGGTCAGATTTCTCTTTCTGTTATTCCTTCTCTCTTTCTCTCTCTCTCCGTAGCTATGGTCCAGTTTTCCACCGGGTGAGCTCTGATCTGTAATTAGTTAGCTGTAGCTGGGCTGTGGTTTACTCTGCCTACTTTGAACCCCTGAGAAGAGCAGCCCTGCCAGCCAGAACAAGAGTAACATCCCGTCAAACACCAGTCCCTCTCATAAATGTCATGGATGGAATGGAAACATTGTAGAAAATGTAAAAATAGATAGCAAAATGAGATAACTACATTTTTATGCTTTCTAAAGCAATAGTGGTGTTTGCTTGTGCAGAAGTTTTTGCCCAAGACAAAAACATGGTTCGGTCCCTCCTTCATTGTACATCTATGGGAGGTTTTTACCTGTTTTATTGCTGCAAAAATTGTCCAGTCAAGTAGAAAAGTAAACACAGCTCTCCTCAACAGACCACATAATTTGTTCTAAGGTTTGTTTAAATCCCTAACCCTAAGTATGATAATAATGTGATGTTTGTCTTAGTTCGCACCACTAATAAGAAATCTAGGGAGTGTGAGACAGAGATGGACTGAGAGGAAGAGGTAATAGATATTTTTAGGAGGGGGTTTGCCTGAATGAGAGTGAGGACAGATTTATAGAGGACTGTAAAATGAAGCTCTTCTCGTGGTTTAATCCATGACGCCCATTTAAGACTTCACCTGCTTTTATTTGTTTCCCTATAGATTGTGTGTGTGTGTGTGTGTGTGTGTGTGTGTGTGTGTGTACAGGTTTATATATTCTGGTGGGGACTTAAACCTTAATACACACAAACTCATGGGGACTCGTGTCACTGTTGGGACCTAAATTGAGGTCCCCGTGGGTACACAAGCTTGTAAATCATACAGAATGTATTTTTTGAGAAAGTAAAAATGCTGAAAGTTCAGGTTTAGTTGTAGGGTAGGTTTGGGGTGATAGAAAATACGGTATTTACAGTATAAAAACCGTTATACAAGGATAGCTGACCAGACTCTATGTTTGTGTGTGTGTGTGTGTGTGTACTTGGTTTCAATTTAGGAAATGAAAGAAAACATGCAGTTTATTCATATTTATTGTTAATGGTCTTGAGGCTGGCAATGTGGATTTATTTTATTATTTTTTGATGCTAACTTTTATTTTCAATAACAATCTAAATCTGTATCATATAAACTCTGTTAAAGATAGGTCTGGGTCATATTTCGCTACTAAATAAATAATAATAATAATAATCATTCAAATGGATCAGTATAGATAGCAGCTTTACAGAAAATTAAGTCTGTTTTTATTGCCACATTTTTAGGGATAATAAGTTTTTTTTTTTTTCGTCTTCATAATATTTTTATTCAGCAAGGATGCATTAAATTGATCCAAAGCACCAGAGATATTTATAACATACAAAAAACACTGAAACTTTTTTTTTTTTTACCATCATATGAATAAATTATTATTATTAAAGAAAAATGTTTTCAATGTAATCTAAAATAAATTCACATAGAAAAAGTTATTTTGAAATTGTAATAATATTTCACAACATTAATAATTGTAATGAATTACAAATAATTATGCTGCTATTTTTGTCAAATAAAAAAAGCAAAAGTCACTGATTTGTCTTTGGGCACTAGTTTTTTAGAGTGTCCCAACCAAATGTGTATATTTGTATATTTATTATAAAATGTATAAACTCATATTTGACATTGCAGTAATAGTAATAGATACTGCCACAAAATGCATGAAATGTATGAATCTACAGGATAAGTAATTTTGTGTTTGAAAGTGAATGAATTAGTCACATTTTTGCTAGTATGTCTCAATATCTTACTGCACACTCAGAAGTACATGCTTGCCCTTCACCAACAAAGTGTAGAGCCCAGAACAAGAATCAAGACGCTCTGTGGAATCTTCCATTAGAGTCCATTAGTTCAGGGTTCTCCCACAAACCACTGAAAACCAGCCAATGCTGTTTACCTGCTATGAATAGGTGTATCAACATGATGCACTAACACATGAACCGCTTTTCCTGACACTTCCCTCTCTGACGCACACAGATGATGATGGATGATCATCTGACCTGCTCCTGGTGTGATTGTCCAGCACACATATAATCAATTTCAGTTAGAAGTCACATATGTTTTCAGCAGAACAACTGAATTGCTCAAATTATATGACAAGACGATGAAAAAAAAAAAAAAAATGAAGGGTTCGGGAGCGGAGAAATTTGAGGGGAGACAGGAAGTGCACACTCATGAACTGTGGCTTCTCTCCTCACATTGCCCTCTCTGTCCCCAAAGAGGAACTCAAAGCATTCATTTATTTTTTATGATATTTCAACAAACAAATAATAAAAATAAATCAATGTAAACCCCAAATGTCTACACGCATATTTAGGGGCCCTTCATTCATCCAGTGGTCACCAATCTCACCAGGTCAATATTTGGCAAGCTAATTTTGAGAATGTGTCCTCTCTGTTGTGAAAGAGAATGTGTTTGGGAAATGTGTGAATGCAGTCATCTTTACCATTACCCTGTTGAACTTGCTGTCACCCAACCTTGACCATTAACACTTATTTTTAGCTCGATCTTTTTTTTTTCTTTTTTTTTTTTTTACCATTAAGAACATTTCACTCCCAATTTCTAAATTGTCATAATGCATACACATGGTTTTGTTTTAAAATGGCTTTACAGGCAAAATGCAATGTTTCTGATTACCAGTGAAACTGTAAAAACAGCCTGTTCTGAGTAATGATGCTGAAAATTCATATCTTTCCATCACAAACCCATACACACATACCCAAAATTGTGATATAATTATTATAATTTTCAACAATATTACAAAACCAATTTTCTTCTGAAGAAATGCACTCGGAAAACTAATGGTTCAAGACGGTTCCTCTATGGAGACTAATAAGTCATTAAATGTCGTCTCTTTCTTTATGGTGTGGTCATTTTCTCTTTTCTGTTAGATCGTTCCACAGATGGGTGTGACGCTGGACAGTGTGGGTTTTGACTCCGAGTTGCAGGCTCTGTACATGGCCTTGAGCTCGGGGAAAACGGGTCAGAAACGCAAAGGCTCTCCTGACAGCAGTCCTCCGGCAGAAGACCAGCACGTCTCTGAACATCACCAACACATCACTGATGTCCCCACAGGTTACTGCCTCACTGACACTGAGCTTAGTGCACGAGTTAAAGGAATCATTCCAAACTTGTATGTCTGGGGAACACAATAGGAAATGTTTTGCAGAATGTTATTTTCATAGAATGAGCGAGGGAACAGGTGTTGTTACACTGTATTGCACCTGTATATGTGTGACATTGGTCGTATCAAACATCATTGGTTGTTTCTGTGTGTCATAACCAAACAATATGGTCATCAAATGTATATTAAGGCACCACATGTGATTGGTGGTTAAATTATGGCTTTGCATTCAAAGCTATTGAATAGCCACGGAATTTGTGTGGAACACTTTTATGGTGCCTTTTTGTCAATTTGGAGCCTCTTGTATTCCACTGATACATTTAAAGTTTGGAACAACAATTAATGATGACATTTGTCATTTTTGAGCATTGTTTGTCTTGTCTGCTGTGCTGTGCAGATGTGAGTTCTTCTCTGGCTTCTCAAGAACAGAATGATGTCAAAGCACCATCACGGAGACCTCAGGTGGCAGACAGTAAACAGGTTGGCTTTTTAGTTTTTCTTTTCATTTAATAAATGAAATATTTGATTGATTCTTCCAGAGGACTGTGCTGCCCTCTAGTCTTTTCAAATCCTCAGTCTACCATGACTCCATCATTGCTGAGCCTTAAGATGATAGAGTTTGACCTCTGTTTGTTTTTGGAAGTTCAACAAAAGAATAATTTAAACATGCATCTGAACAGGCTACAAAATGTTACTTACCTTGATGTGATTAAAGTAATATCCTGGTTGGAATATAAATGAAGCTCAAACAACACATGTACAAAAAATGCACCTGAAATGAACATTGCAGATATAAATCGATCTATGAGTCAAAATCATTTTCTGCTATTATAAAGATAAAGGTTTAAGTTATCAATGGTTTTGGACCCAGATTATTCCTTTGAGGGAATTTGATCCAATTCTGAATGATTCTTTCAGGATGTCCCGTTACCATCAGCTGTTGGTTCTGAGGAACGTTCCACCTCACGGCCGAAGAAGAAGAAAGCAGTGGGGCTTTTTCGGTGACTGTTCATGCTTCTGAATCAGAATAGTGCACATATGGACCCTTTTATTTTCTGAATGCTTTATAAACATTTTATTCTTTTTAGGTTTGATTTTAAAGTGATTATGGACATTTCATTATTGTATTTTAGTCTGTATGCCCATCTTAATGTTTTAAAAGCCATTAATAAAATGTTGCATTTTTTAAATACATGTTCTCAATAGTAGGGTTGATGCACCTCAACTGGCAGCATGTGAAAAAATTACAGATGTCTTTTACATCAAGTTAAGATGCACAGGTTTTATTAGTCTGTTGGGAGGATAACAGTGTTTTACAGTGTACGGACTGCTACGACCAGTGCTTCTAAGAAAGAAGGCATGACAAGAAGGTTACTGATTTTAAAAGTTTGTATGGTTTGTAGATATATAAAGTTTAGTATGAGGACATTACTAGCAAGTAAATGTGATATGCTTGAGCTCAAATGCATGTTCCTGAAAAATCATCAAGACTTTTGAATGGACGGAAATTCTGACCACAAACCCAACACAGATAATCCACTAATTTCTTTGGTTTTGGCTTTGCCTTTGTTAGAATAAGCTACCGCTTTGTTTCACATCATTCTATTGTCCTAGTATTGTTGATTTATCCATCTCTAAACATAACATAAAAAGTGAATTGTGGTTGATTGTTTGACCTGTTAGCCAGATGCCTCCTCATTTAATTCAGGCTAGAGTAAGCTTTAAAGTGGACCAGACGGCATGCCAATAGTCAACAGTCTGACTCTGTGAAACTACTCAAAAACCTAGTGAATTATGAAGTGCACGATGCTTTAAATCTAGTTGTAGACTGATAGAAGCATCTGGTTAATCCCTTTTTACTGTAGTATTTTTGCTCTCCACAGATTATTTTCTGATGCCTGGCCAAAACACTCTCTAATTAAAATGTATTCAGCAATACCAGTAACATCTTCAGCTGTCAACAGTGCGGTCACAGAAAAAAATGGCTGTGCCACTGAAGGAGACACAGAACTGTCTTCATTTTCCTACAAGTATCATTTGGTAATAGTTCTGGCATTTAACTGGTGATTCGTCTTCAGTGGAGAAGCCATTAGTGTTATTTTAAAGACATTAGTGTTCCTGGGAGGGACAGCACTTCGTGTCTTGTCTCCAGTGTCCGTCAGCGAAACTAAAGCTGACCACCAATCTCTGCACTTCTCAGTCTGGAACACATTGTTGAACACTATTACTGAATCCAGTTTTTACTAAAGAAAAAAAAGGATACAGAAATAGTGGGATATATAAGTTTAAATGTTGATTGTCCTTGAAGTAAATAAGCAGTTAACACTCAGTTTATAATCCACAATGATCTGTCATTCAGAAAAGTGGGACTTTTAAAAATGTTCTGATGGATTTTGATCATAAATCACAGCTCTTTTATAAGCTAACATATAATGAAACATGTCATCCAGTACTAGAGCCTTGCTATTTCCTGACAGCCACATTGTAGTGATTGTTTTTACGTGACTTCTAGCTACACCAAGCTGGTCATTTATGGTCAGCAGCTGGTCAAAGCTGATTTAGATGATGGATCAGCAAGACTTCAAGCTTGTTTTGCCATAGATGACCTGGTAGACCTTCCTCAAGACCACTGTGCACCAGGAACAAACAATCTACTATGTTCCAAACACCTTGCCCACCTCAAGCTGATTTTTTTTTTTCAGTGGGGATCTAATTTGAAAAAATGTTAATTTATAAATAGCAGACTGTAGTTTCAGTTGCAGCAAATTCATTATCTAAAAACTAAACCATCCGGCCCACCTTAGTCAAGTGTTCCACAAACTGTCCTGCTCTCACAGTCCACCTTAAAATCAGTTTACATGCAGTAAATAAAAAGTAAATGCATAAAAAACTGTCAATTGACTTTAAAAAGTAAAATTGGATAAATAAAAGTTTTCAATTAGCTGAATAACTAATATAATAATGTCATTATAAAAAAAAGTTAATACCTTTAATACAAAAGTGTAACAAATATTAATAAAAACGTTTAGTGGTTTAATAATGAACATCAATGATAATAATTTTTTAAATAGCAAATAAATAATTAAAAGATTAAAAAATATATCCATTATGTTTATAGAATTTATTAAAATATGCTGCACTGTCACACTAATAAAGTGTCACAAGTTATGTCACAAACTACTATTGCATAGTCCACCTTAACCAAATCAGTAAACAAATAAAACTGGAATAAAAATTAAACTGAAAATAAACAGAAAAACTAAAATAATAATTGCATTATTCATTAAATTAATACAAATTTAATGAATTAATAATGAGCATTAAAATGAAAATTTATTTAAATTTAAATATTTAAAATAAAACTTAACTATCTTTTGAAAAATAAAAAATTAAGGTGTCAGTGGTATCATTGTCTGCATGTGAAAGCTTTGTGTGTGCTTACGTGTGCTGACGCACCATTGACAGGCAATAGAGCATTGCTGCAGAGGTTCAAAGGACTGCTGGACACATCATGGTCCGAGAGTCCAGACTTGTAATGCGCCTGTTTGTCTCGCGTCTTGGCAGCCGCCGGTTGCGGTACAGGGGGAGAGCGACAGGACTGATAAAAAGCGCGTCTGCCCGGAGGGGTGGAGAGGAGGGCAGAGACAGGCAGAGGGCAGGACTGGCAGGGTGCGGCTGCTTCAGTAGCATCTGAGCTCGGGTCACTTCCATTTCCATCTCGACTGAGAGCCGCGCGCCACAGCGCAGTAGTCAAACAGCCGAGCCGGGAGCCAGAAACCGCTGCGGGACGCGCGCTCTGACCGCGGCTCTGCGCAACCAGGACCCGCCTGCAGACGATTCTAAACGCGCATGCCAAGATAAACGGAACTTCTCTATTTATTCCCCCTGTCTCCGCTTGGACTGAGAGAAAGCGAGTTTTACAGACCTGAGAGGAGGACCGAGGAGCTGGCACCAGCCTCGCCGCCTGAGGAACCCTAGGTTTGCCGGGGTGTCTTTCCGTGCGTAAAAGGATGGTGAGCGCCAGGTGTCCTAATAGACTGGTCCTCCTCCCCCTCCGGTGATCTTGCGCGGGGACTGAAGCTGAGATTGGGGGGAGGAGGGTCGCTTTACCATCATCTTCAACATCTTTGACACTCCATCTTTTGGAGTGCCCGCTGGCACCGGTTGGCATGAGACTCTCCACAGCGGCGGCGCTCCTCACCGGCTTCATCTTGGCTTTCTCGCCGGCGTACGACAGCTGTGGACCGGGCAGAGGTTACGGCAAGAGACGGACTCCGAGGAAACTCACGCCTCTCGCCTATAAGCAGTTCAGTCCAAACGTTGCCGAAAAAACGCTGGGAGCCAGTGGGAGATATGAGGGGAAGATAACCCGCAACTCCGAGCGCTTTAAAGAGCTCACGCCCAACTACAACCCAGACATCATCTTCAAGGATGAGGAGAACACAGGTGCGGACCGCATGATGACGCAGGTGAGGCAGACACTCGCGGAAATGTTTCATCAGAGCAAGTCGGTCGGCCAAGTGTTAATTTATTACTTATTACTTGAGATTTCTATCCAAAAGGATTAGCATTATACTCTCAGAAAAAAAGGGGTATAACATTCTTGACCGGTGTAGCTTTCCTTCTTCTGGTGAACATAGAAGAAATGTCCATTCAGAAGAATTCAACTGTAACCAAACGTTTGTTTTTGTGTCTTCATTTGTGTTCTGCCAAGGAAAGAAAGTCTTGCAAGTTTGGCCAATCAGGTTTGAACCTGCAACACTTACAAACCCAGATCTTGAAGATACTACACCATGCTTCATGCAGTACTGTTAAACTCCTACTGTTTAATTTTATAGTAAAGCTACCTTTTCAAGATCAAGTGCATTAGTTCAGGGTAGTACTGTCACTAAAAATGTAGTGGACATCAGTAAATGTAGCCATCCTTGAGATAATTCAGAAAATTTAATAAAGAAGGTCTGTTTAAAATTGAATCCAAACTGACTTCTGTGATGAAGGGTCTTTATCAGTGGCATGAGTGAGGCTTGAACCAACAACCCTAAGTTTCCATTCCCGATCTTCAACATAGACGGTACTACAATATTTTCATTGCTGTTATTTGATTTATCATACAGTGTGCTTTGTATTTGCACAATAAACCAGTTGCCATACTGTAAAAAGTGTAGTGGAGATCAATAATTGTCAGGCATTTGTTTTCGAATTATCTTGAGATAGTTCTGAAAATATGCAAATTATTGTATAGTTGAGACTTTCATCCAAAGTGAACTTAGAGATAGACCACCTGGAATAGCAAGTGATTTAGAGTCAGTAGTATGTGGAGTTTATGGCTCCATCACTGTGGGGTTCAAATCTACACCCCAAGTCACCTTCCCAGACCATTTTCAATGTGGACCCTTTGTTCAAGTCACTTTTTTTAATCTGTCTCATAAATGAAAAATGGTTGTGACCGCTGATGCATGTGGGTACAGAGACCACTTCTTTTTCTCTCTCTCTCTCTCTCTCTCTCTCTCTCTCTCTCTCTCTCTCTCTCTCTCTCTCTCACTCACTGAAAAGTGAAAATCCTTGAGTTCATTCAAGGTTTCAGGTCTTTCAGTCTTCATAACAGAGTATATGGGGGCAGATAGGACACAGTAGTCGTCAGGTTATTTTATAACCACATATTTGAACTTTCTCCCATGGGGCTCTTGCTCAATTTATGTGAATGAATGAATGCAAAAGGGGTGACTTTCAATAAAGTGGAAGGGAAAGGAAACCTGAAACGGTTAATTAAAACAGTGCTGTCACTGTTTTAAGCACGATTGGAAAAGAAAACATTGAAACAGCTCTTGTAGATTGAGCATGACCTGTGACTGTTTTAATGTTTACCCGTATCCTTAAACATGACTGCTTGTGATTCACGGCGTACACCCCCTTTTCAAACTGTAAGATATTTTTTACAACGTTGATGTGGTACCGAGTGGAATTTATTTGACTCCAATCTCCCCCTCACCTAAAAGTATTTATATCAGCTCTTTTCCCCTGAATGCCCACATGTTAATATCCAGGAGAGCCACGTGGGAATGAGGAGGGGCTCGTAGATCTTTCCCCGTCTTTACCTGTCACCTCTCCGGCGAGCGCCGCGCTCGTTTACCTGACCTTCGCGCGATTTATGAGGGCCAAACTGCGGCGACTGCTGGAGACAACCTCTGGTCTGTTTTTCCTTTTTATTCTGTGTTATTTTTTTGTTTGTTTTTGTGGCATACATGTGTAAAAATAGTCGGCTTCACATGCATTTAAGCCTTAATTACACATATTTTTCTCCACCTTATTTTTGATTCAGTGGCTAGTGTCCCCGGTGCTCTCATACAGACGCAAGTGTTCAGGGCCCCGCGCCGTCGGTGCGCGTGTTTGTGTAGCCCGCGGTTAGTGTGAAGGCTCACCTCCTGAAAACCCGTCGATCTCCGCTTTGAAAGCAAAACTAACAGAGTTCACAGACTGATTTATGAAGTCCAGTTCACTTTTGCAACCACAACGAAAAAAGCTGAAATCCACACTGCTATGTGAATAGGCATCTATTACAGCTCGCAGAGTCGCTATTCTTATAGGAGACGTGCTTGGAAAAACGTCTTCATAAATATCTATATTTGCATTCTTAAAACTAAAAACACATCCTTTTCCATTCAGATTGGTATTTCTGAAAGCATGCCAAATGCACATATTTCTAGTTAACCATAAACTACCGTTTCCTTCTGCAGGTCATCATAAACCGGTCCTACAGTTTATCGATCTTGGTCTTTTTAAGATTCACTGCAGCACTTCTAGGTTCAGGTTGTTTTAACTTTTGGAATGGGGAAGACTTGACATTTTTAAAATGTCACTTTACATGTGGAGTGGGCGAGATCCATCTAAAATGGTATTCAGTCCCCCAAATCTCACAAGGAACAGTGAGGGTTTTGTTCTTTGAAGAAAATTTACTAAGAAATGAAACTTAAGTCATTCTGGTGTTCTAAGCCCGAATGATTTTCAAAGGAGATCTATTTGAAAATGTTCACACTGCTCTATTCCATATAACGGAATCATTCTCTAGAAATTCTGGCCTTTGCTGTAGAACTCAAATCTCATTTGCTTGTCTGCGTATTCATATCCAATCAAGCATTTGGCATCTGATTTCATACCTGGTGTGCTTTGTCTTCTCCTGCAAGTTTAAATATGCACAAACGCAAATGAAATCAATAGAGTTGTTTCGTCATGACATACTTTTGTAGGCCAAGCTGGAAGTTATAGTAGCTTCACCCTGGTTTCCTTGACAAAAACCAATAGGATCTATGACCTAAAATGTATTCATCAAGATAACCTTTATAAAATAACATTTAATATCCCCAACAACCTTTGTACGTAGTCCCACTTAGCCACTTATATTAGCAACCACCTATTTCAAAACATGAAAAACTTAAAAATCACAGGGGGTATTTCTGAATTTTATGTTGTGGATTAAAAGTTGAAAATATTTTAACACAGACCATGCATTTAACCAAAAACTGCCATTGACTGATTGGTGCAATGGAACCAGAAAGTCTTTTCCAGGTTTTAGGATTCCTGGAGCAAATTTTGATCTTCACACAAAGTTATGGTTTAATTTTAGAGGACTTGAAAAAAAAAGTGCTTGAACCACATTTATGATACATTTTTGATCATTTCTTTTGAGCTTGACAGCCCCTGGTATCTGCTACCATTACATTTTCATTTATTATTTGAGAATTAGCAGTGTGAACATTCTTCAAAACATCTCCATTTGGGTACCATGGAGAAAAGCAAGCCAAGGGTTTGCATGTATACAGGTTTGCATATAAGTACGCATATTCGAGTGTGGGAGAGAGTGCATTATCATTGTTGACACTATGACTGTAGTCTAAGCATTTGCTGTACATGTTTTGGTTTCAATGAACCTTGGAGAACAGAGAAAACCAAATACACTGGCCCTGTATTTTCAAATCTCCAGCCTCTGGACTAGTCTGATAGTATCCATACAGAGACAGATCCTAATAGCACAGAGACATCGAATCACTGAACTGAGATTTAAACAGATAATCCGTAGAGCTTTGTAGAGTAGCTATTGAGTGTAAAGGTGGGTCTCCAGAAATAGATGGTTTGATGGCACAACTATGTAGTGAGGACTTAGGATGGCGACATCAAAGAATCTCTGCCGTCACTCAGTAACCAATTTGTGACCACTTAGTTGGTGGTTATCCAGTGACCTTGCATGTCTCGTGGCCTTTGGTTGAGACAGGGATTTATCAGTCCATGGGCTGAGTGTGTTTGTGCTAACCACGAATGCGTCAGTTCTACAAATGGCTGTCAGGTTTATATTTGCCATTGCTCACCGCTTTCTCACCTAGCAACTGCTTGCCACTGTTTTTTTTTTGACATGAGCCTACTAAAATCCATATTTCTTGCAGGAAATTCGCAAAGTCCAGACAATGGCCTTGTGTTCTTTCTCGCTCAGGCACGCAAAGCCTCCTTCTGTTTGTTTAATTGGTAACTTATGTATCAGAGGTCAGCATTCAGTTGGGTTTAAATGCTGTCACACTGGTCATTTATGCTACATAAACCACCAGAAAAACATATTTATATATTTCATTGTGAGACATTGTGACTGATCTATTAACTCGCTTTGTACTCATGTTATTAAGTAGCTTTTTTTCGCCAGACAATATCAAAATATTTCACTATAATCATGGTTACTGTAATATTTTACATGACTGATTTCCTTATTAGTTCACATTGAATGCATGTTAATTATTAGCCTGAAAGAACAACATAAGATGATCATAATACATTTATAAAGTTTTTAGTACGACTGTTTTTGGACATTTTTAAACAGTTTTTGATTAGATTTCATTTAAGTTTGTTAATTTTGTATTTCAAGTTAACTAAATGAAAATGAGAAATATTGCTTTGGCAACTAGCTAAAATAAAAATAAAAAAGTTAAGTAAATAATTTTTCTAATAATAATATTTACAATATTTCAGTGAATTTTTTATTTCAAGTACTGTTTTCACTCAGAAATTTCTAGTAACTTTCATAAATATTTACAAAGTAATGGATAGTAACTGAATTAAACATTACATTTTTAAAAAGAAAGACTGAGATACACAGGAGTAGAAATGATTTTCACGCAGAAATTGCTATTAAATGTCATAAGTAATTAAAAAGAAGCAGCAACTAACGCACTGAATTAAACATTACATTTGAAGTAGAAAGACTGAAATAGTATTGTCTTGTAAAACGTACTCCAATAATATTAGTTTTATTTACAATTTTGATTTTACATTAAGCATTTTCTCATTAAATATAGTTCTTTCCTAACAAATCACACATATCATATATTGCATATCATTGCTCTTTTGTTGATTTTGATTGCTTCCATCGTCCTCATTTGTAAGTTGCTTTTGATATAAGCGTCTGCTAAATGACTAAATGTAAATATATGTGATGTATATTTTACCAAAAAACTGACACTTATCACTGGTTTTATTGGCCAGTGTCACATTTATGAATTCTAGTAAGTGTTTAAGTGTTTCTCATGTGTTATTTTTTGCAGCGCTGTAAGGATAAGCTGAACTCCCTGGCCATCTCCGTGATGAACCTGTGGCCTGGTGTGCGTCTGCGTGTGACGGAGGGCTGGGATGAAGACGGCCATCACTCTGAAGAGTCTCTGCATTATGAGGGCAGGGCGGTTGACATCACTACCTCAGACCGCGACCGGAACAAGTACGCCATGCTGGCTCGTCTGGCAGTGGAAGCCGGCTTCGACTGGGTCTACTACGAATCCAAAGGCCATATACACTGCAGTGTCAAATCAGGTGAGAGCAGCTGTGTGTGTTTGTGCTGAGGTTGTGCAGGGGGAGAGAGGTCAAGTGAAAATCAGACTTCTCCTTGTAAATAAAAGGTGTGAAAGGCAAGGAAAACAAAGATGGTGGGATATTAGCAAGTTCATTTTGACTCACTTTGATAACACTCATTCCATCGCAATTAGATTAACTGAACTGAGAAAAGTGGGCATGGACTACTGTTCCAAAATTTGGGGTCAGTAAGATTTAAAAAAATAATAATAATAATTTGTAACTTTTTTTTATTAACTTTTTTGGCAAGAATGCATTAAATTGATCAAAAGTTACAGTAAATATATTTATTATGTTAAAAAATATTCTGTAAGAATACTTAAATTCAACAAAAATATTAAGACTAGAGTAATAAATTACATAAAAAATAAAATATTTACATTTTTTTAAACTTAAGATTTCACAATATTATCACAATATTAAATAAAATAGAATAAAATAAAATTGCATTTATTGACAAGTAAAACTGTTATATATATATATATATATATATATATATATATATATATATATATATATATATATATATATATATATATATATATATATATATATATATATATATATATATATATATACATATAACTGTTTTACTTGTCAATAAATGCAATTTTATTTTATTCTATTTTATTTATTAATTTATTTTTAAATCTAACCATAACTAACAAAGCTTCTCACAGACATGTAATGTGAGAAGACAAGGGCAAGAGATGGACTGTTACAGCATGTCTAAGGATACAGAAGGAATCGCATTAGATTCTTGTATCTACACACACTGTGGATTAATGAGTTATCTAATGTAGAGATCCATGTTTGAGTCATCTTTGGTTTCAGATGTCATTTCTTTGCTTCACATGATTATATTAAAAAAGCACAATCTTGCAGCACTGGGACGTCTTATGAATGCACACTTCTTTTTCTGCACCATTTCTAACATTTACTTTACCTTTCTGATTTTTCCAGCTATGCTTTACCTTGATCTTTATTTCCATGTAAGTCCACATAGGCTTCATGTAGCTTTAACATCCACATCCAACATGCTATTTGATGTTTTTCTTTTGATAAGAATTCACCAAATGGGGGAAATTCTTATATTTTGTAATTTTTGCTGTAAGCTTAACTATATAACAACAAGGTAAGATGAAAGTCATTCTCATTCATGCTTTAAGACTTCATTGCAACATAATATTGTGAAATGCATTAGCCATTAGCAGGCCCACTAACAATTGTCTGCATAAATGTTAATGTAATCTGTATGCACAGAACTCGTTCAGACACTTCCACTTCTGCATGCTAGTTTATTACATATTTTGGCCAGTGATTAAATTATAAGTATTTTTAAAGCATTGTATCATGTTTAAATTGTATTCAACAGATTGTCCTCCAAAAACAACTGAAAAATGGAGAAACAAAGTGCAGATTGCATAGTTGTTTTTTGGCTTATCTCTTATTGAGATGTGATTTACCATTTTGTTTCTTACATACATTGAAAATCATAGTAAAAACTCATTATCTGTTTCTCTGTTTTTCCCCACTATTTTCTTTCTCTTTATTTCTTTTTCTCCTGTCCTTCCTGCCCAGATCGTTATGCTAGTCAGCTATCCCTGACATGATCAGAAGGAACAGAGTTTTATAATCTTATATATATATATATATATATATATATATATATATATATATATATATATATATATATATATATATATATATATATATATATATATATATATATATATATATATATATATTGTATATCCTTATGTATATATTGCAATTTGTAAAAAAAACTTGGGAGTCTAAAGAGGCAAGATTGCTGGCAGTGCCAGTCAAGCAGAATCAGTCCACTAGAAGGCGCTCCTACACCAACGTCCCAATGATGAAGAAGTAGTCAAAGTCCCAGTTTGAGGAAGCCACACTGAACTCAACCAATCACTGAGGGAGGCACAGTAGGACCAACCAATGAACAAGGGCTTGAAGGCCAAAGGTATATCAACTAGTCAGAAGTGAAGATTAGAAACGGGCATGGGTGTTGAATCCATTCTTTATTTTTCTTAATGAAACATCTTTCTTTCTTTCTTTCTTTCTTTCTTTCTTTCTTTCTTTCTTTCTTTCTTTCTTTCTTTCTTTCTCTTCCATTCCGTCCTCACACTTTTCTTCAGAGCACTCGGTAGCAGCAAAGACGGGTGGCTGTTTTCCTGGAGGGGCTCTGGTGACGATGGAGGATGGCACTCATAGACCAATCCGAGACCTAAGAGCAGGAGACCTTGTTCTGGCCTCGATGGGAAGTGACGGGACTGGGGAGCTCGTCTACAGCAAAGTCCTTGCCTTCCTGGACCGTAGCCCAATAACTCAGAAGCACTTTTATGTGATCAGCACTGAGGATGGGGTCAGTGTCTCCTTAACGCCAGCTCATTTACTGTTTGTCTGGGTTGGAAACTGCTCCAGCGGGGACCAGCCAAAGCTTGGATCCCTCCGGACGATATTTGCCAGTGATGCCCAGCCAGGGCAGAGTTTGCTGATCGTCAGTGAAGGAGACCTCAGGAAGCGTGTTTCACGGATCGCTCAAGTGGAGGTGCGGGAGGACCGGGGTGCTTACGCCCCACTCACTGCCCATGGGACTTTGGTGGTGAATGGAGTGATGACCTCATGCTACGCTGCGGTGAATGAACCACAGCTAGCGCACTGGGCATTTGCACCTCTACGCCTGTTGTACAGCTGGACCGGACCGGATCGGATCCTTAAGAACGGCTTACACTGGTACTCTCAGGTCCTACTCCGTGTGGGAACACTACTGCTAGACTCAGAACTCTTCCACCCGTCGGCCTTAGAAGATCACCAAAGATGATGAATTGAAAATGAACTTTGAGATGAGTGAGTGGCGGGAAATGATTGAATGCTCAGGGTTTATGACTTAAAGGGTTAGTTCACCCAAAAATGATTCTCATTAATTACATGAATTACTCACCCTCATGTCGTTCCAAACCTGTAAGACCTTCATTCATCTTTGTAACACAAATTAAGATATCTTTAATGAAATCCAAGAGGTTTCTGACCTTGCATAGATAGCAACACAACTACTACATTTAATGCCTAGGAAGGTAGTTAGGACATTGTTAAAATAGTCCATGTTTAGTCCGTCAGACACAGGAGCCATTATTCTGACGTAGAACGTTCATTGTTTTTATATTCTGGTTAGAATAAGTAAGGCTGAGCAAAAAATGCAATGTCACCCTCTCCGTGAAAATCTTCAGACATGTTTATGAAGACTGTTTGATGTTTAACGTGCATCTTCCTCAGCTTGCAAACAAGGTGCAGCTCATCCGGGTTCTTCTACGTCAATAGCATCTCACGCATGCATCATGGTAGTCTCCTGAACATGCGTCGAAAGACAAGAAGTTGTTGAATAAAGGCATTATTTATGTTTTCTTTGCACACAAAAAGTATTCTCATAGCTTTATAAAATTAAGGTTGAACCACTGATGTCACATGGACATTTTAATGACGTTCTTACTACCTTTCTGGGCCTTAAATGTGGTAGCTCCATTGCTGTATGTGGAGGGTCAGAAAGCTCTCGGATTTCATCAAAAATATCTTCATTTGTGTTTTGAGGATGAACAAATGTCTTACGGGTTTGGAACGATGTGAGGGTGAATAATTAATGACTGAATTTTCATTTTTGGGTGAACTGCTATGTTAGGCAAATGTGTACCAAAAGCAGACTTTTTAATGACTAAAGGTGAAGAGTGTCATTTCTGAACAACAAGCGACACCAAGCAGAATTGCAAAAATTATTTTTAATGCCCTGATATGTAAAACCCCAAACACATGCCATGGACCCTTTTCCAAATTTCCAGGGTTCTCAGGAACGGAAACCATAAGCTTCTATGAAGTGCTGCAAGGATGACATGTTTTTGAGCTTATTTTCTTAATTAATCCAAAAGTCAGTGGAAAAAAACCTATTGGATTTTGTTGAGGGAACCAGCGTGACGTGAACTTTAAGGTTGTCCTTCAAAACTACGTCATCACTGCAGCGCTCTACACACTTACAATGATAATAACTGCATTTCTTGTAGTTGTATAAGCTCAAATAAAAATTTCACATTAAAAAAATTCCACACATAACCTTTAACGGCAAAAAAAGTACAGATTACAAACTGACCTCTTGTCTTGCTTCTTACAGAAATTGTGAGAGACCAAACATTGTCTGTGCCTTATATTTGTTCACTGTTCCAGTAATCCAGTCTCTTTCCTCATTAGATTGTCATTAGTCTTAAGATAGTCTGTTAAACTATTTTAAAAATGTTATTTCAAAAAAATTGCTTTGTGATATCATTAAGGTTATATAAGGTATTCGGGTAAAGTATTTAAAATCTATTTTTGAAATTAAACTTTATACAAATTATTTATTTTGTCTCATATTTGCTCTGTGATGGCTATGACAATTTTATTAATTATTTTTGTCATCTGTTTGATGTTTTGTCCGTGTCAATGGTCCTCAGCCTTTTTGACTCCAAATCCCCCATTTGTCCAAGACAATATTGGAAGACGCTGCTGTCTAAGCTGATTTTTTCCTCTTTATCTGTTGTAATAAAAACTGGTTTAAAAACACTCACTGGTCATTTAATTGTTCCCTGCTGGCAGAAAACGGTCAGTACAGTGTGCAAGAGGGTCAGATGGGTTTAATGTAACAGGAATCCCACCAAACATGTGATATATGACCCCACTGAATAGATAAACTCTCCTCTTACTAATGAACATGGCATTTAGGCTAGACTCATCTTTCAGATTCTCAAGAGACTAAAGCATTAGGTTAAGAATTATGACTATAGTCATAGCTTTATAGAATTATATTGTGACAGCTTTAATATTATTGACTTTTCACAATAGACCTCTTATGTTATATAATAATTGACCACTTAATGGGTTAAAAGCATCTGCTAAATAAATAAATGTAAATGCCATTTAGCATGTCACTGCAGTGACTAACTTCTGGAACGGAAAAATCCTGGTTGCATTGGATCTTATTGAAATTACTGAATTTCACCTGAGGAAATTTGCAGAACAATGGTAAATGTAACTAGCTTATTTGTTTTGTAATGCAGGGGTTTTGAATTCAGATGCCACAGACCCCCCAAAATAATAATGCTGTTGCAGGGGCTCACCATCCTAAAATAAAAAAAAGTAACTGTATATTTTCATGTATAAAGAGCTAATTTATAAAGTGAAAAAAAAAAAAACATTTTTTTACTTCTGCATGTAGTTTTGCACTGTTAGACATATTATTTAAATCCATTTTTATTCATGTCTTTATTTGAAAAAAAAAACGTATTTTTTTATTCTGTATATTATTATCTATTTTGTTTAATCATATTTTTATTTATATATTTACTTATGTTACTTTTCCCCCCACTATTTTTCTCTCAACTTTTTCAAAGAAAAAAAAAATGCTTATAATAACTTGATCGTGTTTACCTGTGCCTTTAAGAGAGCGTCTATAACAAGGAGTGAAAATGTAATCCATCTCTGTCTTTCTTTCTCTCTCTCTATCGTTTTCCAATCGCTTGTCACCAGAGGCAAATAACGGAACCCTTTTGACCATATATTCTTTGAGAGTTTTAAGTTAAAATTTTTGATGGCGTAGTTTGGAAGGAGTTTAGTCCAATAATAACTCTCCGTGTCCACATTTAGGACTCTGAAGTCGCGCACTGTCTCTTTAAGAGGGTTCACCCACCGACCTCCTGTTGATCCGACGGTATTTCCCCACACGTTACTGCTCTTCGGTGTCTCCTGCCAGTCTCACAGCGCTTTACTTCATTCATAACGGTTCCTTTATTTATTTATTCACTTTGGAAACTTGAAGCTCAAACATGGCAGAGGTAGGGAAAGGAGTCAACGCCGGGAAACTGGCCAGTAATGTACAGAAGAGGATAACTCGAGCACAAGAGAAGGTACGCGTGCTTTCCTCTACTCTCTGTGTATTTGTAACAGTTTTATAGTTTGTTGTTGTTATTTAGTTTGTACATTCAACTGCGGCCTGCTAAATAGCTGTTTTTCTAAGTGTCAAATAATCGGACTCTTGTGTTTACTGTAGGAAGAGACTGTAAAACTAACACTTCATATTAAACGTGTATGTCATCATCCTCTCTTGCGTAGAAAAGATGGATTTGTTTCTCATTCCAGGAGCAGTTCCTGTTAAAGTTATGTTTGAAACTCATGGGGTCATTTGAGATGAAGTGCTTTAAAGAGCAGCTGTTTGTGACCCAAGCTCTTTTGACATTTGAGTTTTTCTTTCAAATGAATCAACCATTGGTTATTTTATGTTATATTATATTATATAGTAGTGGAGATTGGGGGCTATTTGTCATAATTTTGTACTCCACTAAATATTTGCCAGGTAAAGTTTAATTTATTTTGAAAGTCAGGCACATACCTTAAAGACTTGAGTACAAAAAAAAAATAAAAAAAAAAATACATAAATAGAATTTCCACTGTCATTTCTCAAGTAAAAATAAATCAAAAATACTCAAGTTCAATTTAAAGTTAAAAATGTAAAGTTTATGGGCATGTTGTCAAATGGGGTAAGTTGTCACATTAGGGAGCTGCTATTAACACTGATCTGAGATCAACACCTTTTTAAAATATGAAATTTAAAGTAATAAATAAATAAAGCTTTCTCTTCACATAGGCTCCACTATATGTAAACAGTAAAATTATTCTGAAAAAAACTAATGAAACAGACAAAATTAAAATTGTGACAACTTGCCCCTCGCTGATTTATTACAAAAAAATGTATAATCTACCCTCATTATATAGTTGGCACTTGTCTGAATGTGATGTTTTGTTTTGTTTTTCTTGTTTTTTTTTTTTTGCGGTGTTCACTTGTTTAAGGAGTTTGGATTTTTAAAACCCACTGCTAGAGAAAACATACATTTCTGTCGCTTCATAATTACTCAACCCTTACAACACCATCCTCATGCCCCAACTAGTCTCGCTCTCTCCTGTAACATTTTGTAACACAGAAAAGCTCAGAATGTTCTCTTTAAGATACACTAGGACTTAAACAGAATGGAATCAGAGATATTCACAAACAACAAAGTGAATCACTGGCTCTCAGGAACATATGGAGCAGTTTGGAAATGGCGATGTTGTGGCACAGTTTAGATCTCAGGGTATGATTGGTGCATCAACACAAACAACCCCCAGCTGAAAGCAGGAGGTACACAGGAAGTGTCATTTCCACGCTACACGACCTCCCAGACCGCACAGCTGGACACCAGAGCCTTGCACAGAGCAAAAGTGACATGCTTTTGATTTGAGTAGTACAGGGCTATAAGAAATACTTGATAAATTCAGCCCAATGTCTAGGTTTATTTTAGGGTTCTGACACTTGCACACCATTTCAATGAGTTAACAATCTGAACTAGCACTAGAATCAGTACAGGAACATCAGAAATCAGTACATTTTAGTCTTTTAGAATACTGATCATTTTTGTTTTAGCTTGTTTCATGCTAAATATAGTTTTGTACTTTTATTATTTCATAAGAAGCTTAGACATCTTGGATAGGAGATTTCTAGGAAAGATAAGTTTTATCATTTCCTGTCCCTATAAACCAATCACATAACTTTGTAATCATTTAAATGTTAACAAAGAGAGTTAAGAGGTTATTTAGGACCATTGTCTGCTTTTGTGTTCGTCTTCCTGTAGGCCAGGGGCTATTCTATCCTGCATGCTAGACTCATGTGTGTAATTCGGAGGTTTCTCATCATTCTCAACATCATCATCAAGTGCTGCATTTAAAAAACACTATCTGTAACAATCAATAAAGTATGAAATTATGCTCATTGATATTTTTGTGTAAAACCTGATAGATTTTTTTTTCAGGAATGTAATAGTGTGAGTAAGATTTACATTTACAGGGAATTACAACTTAAATTCTGCTCTGTTCAGCATGAAGAGTTAGCTAGTATCTATCTTCAGAAGACTTAGGTTTGAGTACTGACTACTGTTTATGTTGCTTTAATTATGACAGAATTTGAATCTTTGCATGAACTATCCATTTAATACTTTTATTGGACAGATTGCTTTTGTCTGTAGGCTTTTCAGTGGGCCTAAATATTATTTGTCAGATCTTTTTTTAGTTGCATTTAGTGTACAACAGCTGTCTCTGCCTCTTCAGAGCGTAAAAACTCACTCTAAAAGAATCTGTGTGTGTGTAATCGTGTGTGTGTGTGTGTACACTCCTTCTAAGTGATACGCTGGCCATCAGCATGATTGCTTTGAGGTAAGATCGCAGTCTCTTCTTCCCCCCTGAAATTCGTCCAGGTAGAGGAGACTTAACCATGATCCTCTAGTGGCAAATGGCCAACATCTCCTCTGTCTTTTCTCACTCTTCGCTTCTCCCACATCCACCTGTCTGTCGTTTTATGGCAGGTCACCCATCCTTTTTTATTTGTATTTTTTGTGTAGAAACATTCCAGAAGTGTCCAAGCGCTGGAAGACAAGAGATGGGTGCAAAGTTACGTCCACCCCGTTTTTTTTAGATTAGAAACCCAAAGGAAGTTTCCTCAGCCTTCCACTGACCTCTGCTCTGATTGGGCAGGTGACCTGTCAATCAAAAGCTCAAGGATGAGCCACACCCCTCTTCCGCACTCCACCCACACACCTGTCTGTCCTCATAGAGCAACAGAGCAGTGTGTGCATTGGGCTATGAATAGCAGTCAGGCTGTAGCTGTGAGCTAATCCCCAGAAACCCCTTGTGGTGTGTGTGAATGCCAACGGCTGTGGTCTGGGGTATTTTGGGGGCTGTAACTGAACACCAGCACCCATCGACCAGAATTAAAGACCAAGGGCCTTTATAAAATACAGATGCAATGACATTTGGTTTATACTTGAGAGAATGCGGTCATAAATTTGCACAAGCACATACAGGCTACTGCTAAATTTCTCTCATTATAAGCTCCTTTAAGATATTAGTTAAGGCTCCATTTACAGCAGAAGTGTGGATGTGTGTTTACTTTAGACAGATTTGTCCCAGAAATATAGCTCAGGCTGACAAAACCTTTCGGGGCATTTTGAAGCTAAATATTCTTTATATAAATCAATAAAAGTGTATGCTGTTGTAGAGGAAAGAGAAAATGAATGTGCATTTGTATGGTGTCAGATCTTGAGGGTGTATTAATATGGATAACTGCATCAGTTAGTATAAACTTTTCTCTCGGTTGCTTGAATGTTTTGCTCACACACACTTAGGAATCTCTCAGCTGCCGGACAAATGTTTGGCACTGGTGTGATCAGAGCTGTATTAATTAAACATGCTGACTCATAAATAGTTTTCCTGTAAATGAAAAATCATGTCATTCAAAACCCGGATGACTTTTTATCTGTGAAACACAAAAGGAGACAACTTGGAAAATGTTCCTGCTGCTCATATACAGACAAAAAAATCAGTTCATATGACTTACTATATTAGTCTAAAGCCATACGAACAGACTGTAATTTAAGGAATTTTTTGGACACGGACACATTATGCAAGCCAGCTTCCAATAGAGGAAACATACAGGATGATAAATTAGCTGTTCTCCAATACTTAGTTTCTATTGTAAATCAGAACAGTACAGAAGCCAGAGCAGAAGTATAACTGAACAAAAGGTGAGAAAGTCAGGATGTTTTTGTAATTTTCATAGGAAATGCCTTTGTTTATGGTTATAAATTTATTAAGTGCTCTTGGAAAAGAACTTCCTTAAGAACATATAATTTGTGGTGCTTTTATAACCCTTCGTGCTTGTGATGGGTCATTAATCAACGATTTTCATTGTGCGTCTATTACGTGACAAATGAATAAAAAAACTCCGGACCCTGGAGGTGAACTAATCATTTATGTTTCTCATAATTTATCTCTGGCTGCATTATAATAATTTCCTGAAGTGCAGTATGATGAAAAATGCATGTGGACGTGCTCAAGTAATTTGGATATTTGAAAAAAAATTGTTTCCTTCTCTCAAAAGAATAAATTAGTTAATTTAGATGCATGAAATTAATCATGCGATCTTCCTATCAATGCTGTGTTTGGATGAAGTTGCAGTTTTCCAATAGTTTTCCAATTGTAGCATATTGCCATTAGCTTACAAGACAAGAAGATACAGACCAAAAAACTGATACACTAATCAGCCTGATTAAGTTATTATACCATGTCTGCTTGACTCCTAAACAAGACTCCGTATTAACACAATTTACTGACAGTCATATAAATGGATATTGCTCTATTTCAGAAAATTTCAAGATAATTTTAAGTATGCAGTGAGTGACATATCATCTTCTATCTTATAAATTCTGTATTATTTTATCATACCATTCACCAAGCACTTGCTCTCTAGAGATCTCGTCAGCTATTGAAAGATCCATGCCGTTCGACCACTAGCTCAGTGAGTACAGTCATATCCAGTGTTCCTGGAAGACCTCTGAGTCAGAGAGAATGCCTTCATCCCAGATCTGCTCTACTGCACAGGGAGCACAGGTCATCATGACACAGATCCAGGCCGCTGTATTTTAAGATGTCAGGGGGCTCGAGGGAGGGGTCCTGCTGCAATGCATTCAGGATCAGCTTTCTAACACTCCCTGTGCAGTAATACACATTCTTCAAGAAGAGCACAGCTGACACTGCCTTTAACTCTTAAGTATATTAGCATTCAGATGGCGTACTTATAATTGTCTTTGCATATTAAACTTTTTAGAAAGCATTTCAAAAAAGAAAAATGTGAGAAATTGCATCCTTTCATCTTGGATCTTTTGACATTATGAAGCAGACGTCATAGGATGTGCTATTCTGTTGTTCATGTCAGGCTGACGGAGACCAATCTCTTTGGATCACAGATGGCATGGCATGTTTTATGTGCTGCCAGGAGTTGATATGGGGGAGCAGAAGGAAAAGGAAATGACCTCTGAATAAATAGAACCGGATTCAAGCACTACCTCAGACATGTTGGACAGGAAGTAGGGCAATCTGAACGAAAGGAAATGTGCGTAATTAAATATGCTAGGAAATAGTTATGTCTTGTATAATGGAAATTCCTATGCAATGAAAGGACATTGTGCTTTGAACTTTTGGCAAGTGTTTGTATGTGTGCATGGCAAGAAAGTGAAGTGCAGTCAATGACACTCTCGGGGAACTCATTGTAAGCCTCCATGAATAAGTTTCATTTCTTATGAACAGTTACAGCATGTCAGCGTTCTTCATGGGGAAGAAAAACATGGAACTGATACTGAAAGCACCGTTTGTGGAGGCCGGGGATCTAAGACCCTTTTTCTTGCCACCTTTTTAAGACCCACATAAACATCTATGGTCTTAAGACTGCACTTTTAATTTGTTTAAGATGAAAATGCATTAACAAATTGTGAATCAAAAAGTCTATGTCCTAAAAAAAGCAGCTGAAGAAGTTATTAAAACACTAATGTCATGCCGATGATTTCATCACAATTATATGATTAGGTTAGGTTAAACCTGACACCAATGTATAATAATAATAATAATAATAAATAATAATTTGATTGTTTATTATTACTGTTAATTAATCACAATAAACAGTTTCATTAGTTTGACAGAAATGTATATACACATAGCACAGATAATCTGTTTAGGACACATTGACTGTAGGCCTTTCGTTCAGAAGGCGGGGCTTCCTGCAGCATTTTTCAAAACTAAACAGGTGACACGTCTTGGGTAATCTTTATGTGATAAATTCAATATTAATGTGCTGATTTGAGGGGCATGATGCAACTAAACCAGTCTTTTCACAAAATACATTAAACTTTCTACTCACCTTAATGCATAGTTCTTCATTTGTTGTTTCTTTACATGAATTCAAATGACGTAGAATGTGATTTGTTTTAGCACTTTCACTCACTTAGAAAAATCACTTGCTACATTTGGTGTTGTCAGATTATGATATTTATAAATTCCCGCCTTGGTCCCCACAAACACAAAGGCTGGCCTACAAACCAGTAAAGCAGAAGTTGTGTACCATGTGTTTGTATGATGTCGCCTGTGTTGTGTTGCTCTCCGAAAGGTGTTGCAGAAGTTGGGAAAGGCGGATGAAACAAAAGACACAGCATTTGAGGAGGAAGTGGCCAAATTCAACAAGCAGCTGGTAAGAGCCTTAAACCTTCACCCTCTCTGACCCCCTCCTTAATATACACCATGCCTTGACATTTGACCTCAAACCCTCATCGTAGTTCTTAAATATCTAGTGGTGGTTTCTTTTCTCTGATCTATATCTGCAGGCTGATGGCACCAAATTGCAGAAAGACTTGAAGGCATATATGGCAGCAGTGAAAAGTAAGACTCTTAATTGTGTGTCTGTGTATATATTACGATAAAAGAGATCACAGAGGGTTTAATTAACATTTGCTCACCCTCATGTTGTTCCAAACCTGTGTGACTTTCAGTCTACTGTGGAACCCAAAAGAATATATTTTGGTAACCATTGACTTTCACTGTGTGAACAAAAACGCAGACATTATTCAAAATATATTTTTTATGTTCCGTAGAAGAAAGAAAGTCATAATGTTGGCACACTTGATCTACCAAGCTCCAAAAAAAGCAGTCTGTACAATATATTCCAAATCTTAAAGGAAGCATTTTCATTTACGGATGAACTACCACTTTAACCATTGGTAGTGGTAGTAGATTAAAGAAATGTAAAGTAAGCAGACAGCCTTTTACAGCAGACTCTTGTGTGCTGCCCTAATGCACAACCCCGTGGCCTCAGCTTCCTCCCCAGTGCCCACAGCAGTTCTCACTTCTCTGAAAGATGTGTGTTCGGTTGAGTGATTGAGCAGTCGTCTGTTTCAATGTGACTGGCTCTTAGCTGACCTGTTTTTTTTTGTTGTTTTTTTGGTTTCCACAGCCATGCACGAGTGTTCAAAGCGTCTACAGGACTGTCTGGCAGAAATGTACGACCCCGAGTGGTTTGGCAAAGAGGAGGTGGACTCCATCGCAGAGGTGTGTAAGGATGACACTGGCAGAGCAAAACACTCTGTCTGGATTGTGTGACATTAGTGTGTTCAGTGTGAAAAATCTCACCGGAAAGGAAAATCTCTTTAATATGCCAGTTGTTTCTTCTTAAGCCTCTTGTTTCTCACATACTATTCAAAAGGGCCACAGTAACCTTAAATGTGTCCCTTGTAGAGTTTCAGAAGAGCCTGAGGAAAATGTTAATGATCACAGGAGACTAGATTCAATTTAATCAAGTCTCATACTTATCCCAGATGTGCTAACATACCAAAATCTGCCAGCATTTGAATGGGCCTATACTCTACCGGTCAAAAGTTTAGGGGCAGTTTTTTTTTTTTTATGTGAGAGAAAATAATTATCACAGTTTCCACAAATATATCATGCAGTAAAACTGATCCAAATAAAAGAATTATTGAGCAACAAATCAGCATATTAGAATGATTTCTGAAGGAACATGTGCCAACGAAGACTGAAGGAATGATGCTGAAAATTCAGCTTTACCATCACAGGATTGAATTACATTTTAAAACATATTAAAATATAAAATTATTACTATTACTATAAAAATAAATAACTATTTCAACTAAAACTTTAATAATAAAATGAACACAAAAGAGCGTGACAGCCCCATGAGAATGAATGTCGTGCACAAACAGAAACAAAACACCAAATAAAATCAGGCCTGGTCGTCTCTCGTTCTACACTGGTGACACCATTCCCACGGCCCTCGGCCCCGCCCCTCTCGTCACACAGTTATTTTAGATTCTAATAATATTTCACAATATTATAGTTTTCCTTGGTGAACATAAGAGATGTCAAAAACATTTTTACAACTCTAACCAACCCCAAACTGAAGTGTATAGTTTCATTCTGAATCCCACAAATGAAAATATAAAAAAATTTAGTCACCCTCAGTCAGGCTGTCTAAGATGTAGTTCAAACAGCTGATAAAAACTAAACAAAAGTGTGGATTATTATGTTTATTTTTATTTTATCAGCTGTATGGACTCTCATTCTGATGGCACCCATTCACTGCAGACCATCCATTGTTGCAAAAATGATGTAATACTAAATTTCTCCAAATCTGTATCAATAAAGAAACAAACTCATCTACTTCTTGGATGACCTGAAGGTTAGTAAAATAAAAAATCTGCAAATTGATTGTGTTTTCTACATTTCTTTGGTTTCTTCCACTCACCCATCCCTCTGTGAGTAAAGGAGATGATAGAGAAAGAAATGGATAATAACTGGAGGTAAACATGACGGTGTACTCTAGAGCTGCTGCTGATGATGCTAGAGTAGTGCTACTGCAGTGAACTCTGTTTTAGAATCGTTCTGTACATGTGTATATTTAGACTTTTGTTCTCAGTGGTTTGTCAGTGTGTGTGTGTGTGTGTGTGAGAGAGCGTGAGAGTATGTGTCTTGCTGTACATGTCTGATTATATTTGTTTTATAGGACACTGACCTCCTGTGGCAAGATTTCCAACAGAAGCTTGTGGACAGTGCCCTCCTTTCCATGGACACATATTTGGCTCAGTTTCCAGACATAAGGGTTTGTTTCTTCTTTAATAAGTGGTGCATGCAAGCATTTTAACATTTACAGGAACTATTCAGTGATTTTATTGCTGTCCAATTTCAGTATGTCTGTTTTTTCCCCCATGTAAAAATTCCCAGCTCAATTACCTACTGTTTTTTTGACAAACACCAAGGTTGTGTGGTAATTTAATTGCAGTGTGAATCCACATCTCTGTGTTTGCAAGAAGGGATCAGACGAAAAGTGGTTTTGTAAATGTCTTTTGATCGCTGCCAAGCACCGTACAGTAATGGTTGTGCTTTGTGGTAATGTGCATGCATTTTAAATATGGACACTTTTATTACTGAAATGCTGGAAAATGTCTTCAAGGATTTTATTTCATCACAGTTCCACTAAATAAAATAGGAGCTGTTAAAAAAAAGATAACAAAATCATGTATACTTTTTCAAATGGGTCATTATTAGGGATGCACCAATAAGATTATTATTTTTCTTTTTTTGGTTGATAATGAGTTTAAAAACAGCTATTGGCTGATTGGTAAATAAGAGTTTGCGTTAACTTATTTTTGCTAATTTCCACATTTTTTTAAATAATTTATAATTTGAAAGGTAAAATGCAAGACAGAAAGCCATTTAATCTATAATGCATCGATTATCCTATTTTTAAAACACTTCATCAAAAATATTTAAATAACAAAATCATAAATTATTGTCCTGTCATTAAATTAAATACAAGCAATCAAATCAATAAGAGACATGTTTATAGTTGACAATAATATGACTGACCACATAAACAGCTCAGTTGTAGCTAGGGTTGGGTATTGATTGGGCTTTTTTATGATACCGGTGCCAAATCCATACATTTAAAATGGTACCAGTGCCGAAATGGTGCCTGAATCGATACTCAAAAAAAAAAAAAAAAAGAGCCCCCCCCCAACCCAAATAAACATAGCATTCACATGCTCCTCGGATGCTCTCATTTCCGGAGTTACACATTCTACTGTATCTCTGTATCTCCTTTACCTTTAGAAGAACGGATGTGTTTGTCACTTCAAAGGTGTGGTTCACACAAAATAAATTCTAATTTGGTTGTTCTAAACCTGCATACAGTTTTTTCTTCTGCTGAACACAAAGAAAGATACTTTGAATGTGTCTCAACTAAACAGCTGATGGTTGTAACTTCCGTAGTAAGGTTAAAAAAAATACTATCAGAGTCTTTGGGGACCAGAAACTGTTTGGTTACCCACATTGTTTAAAGTATTTTCTTTTATGTTCAACAGAAGAAAGAAATTATTACAGATTTGGGACAACTTGTGGGTGTGTAAACGATGACACAAATTAATTTTTTGGGTGAACTGTTCCTTTAAGTCAGACAGTCTACCGTGCACAACTGAAATACCTCTCTGCAAATTGCGCTTTCATCATTAGTTAAATATTAGCTCTAGATGTTTTAAACCAGGCAGGTTTGTTTACCGAAGTATTGTAAAATGTATTCATAAAAATAACACCGATATTATAATCCTAACCCTAATCTATCGATAAACAAAAAATGGCCTAGGGACGCCCATTCTTCTAACGTCCATTTCAGAGAACCAGGACAAATATTTCAGTCATTCGCTCAGGCATTAAGCGGGACCGAATTGAGGCACCGACATTTGCGTTCTGATTCGGTTCTAGTACATACCGGTTGCATAGGTACTGGTGCCATATTGGCACCGGTTTTCGGTACCCAACTCTAATTGTAGCATCATGGTGTATCAACGATGTTCCATGCAAATGTATTTATTATTGCTCAAATAGGGCTTTACACTGAAGTATGGTTCTGGCTGTATGTAGATACCGGCATGAAGATGCATTACATAGCAAGAACCCTCTAGCAACACTCACAACCTTATAACAACACACTGGGAACTATTTTAAAGCCATTGACTATTTACCATAGTTAGTTACTGCTGTGTTAGATGGACTTGTGACTCTTTCTCCCGTTGCAGGCTCGCATCGCTAAGCGCGAGAGGAAGCTGGTAGATTTTGACAGTGCCAGACATCATTTTGCATCTATACAGAAAAGCAAGAAAAAGGATGAGGCCAAAATTGCCAAGGTACCGGATGCTCGTTCCAGCTTATTAATGTATGCTGTACTGTCTGGCTTTTTTTTCTTGTTAACTAACCAACTTATCCCTATAACAATACGTAATTGATGTATTGCATTCAGTTTATATGCTTGAGTTAGTGTATGTACATTAGTGCATTTGCATGAGTTGTTATCTTGCTTGATGAGATTTGTGTGAGCTAACTCCAGCACTCGAGTGTGTTTGTCACCGTCTCTTGCTGCACGTCTAGCCTCTGGCTCTGGTGGAGAAGGCTGCTCCCGGCTGGGCTCAGGGAATAATCACAGCACACCAAATTGCTCAAACTAACCTCTCGAGAAGCCAGGTGACTCATCTGTCACTCAGCCTGTAAACCCTCCCTTAATCTGCATAACCCCACCCACCCACTCACTGACCACACCCACTCACAGCGTGGCTTCCTCATGTTCCTTCATTGATGAATAGAAAGTTTAAAAAAACAGCATTTATTTTGCAGTCTTCACTTTTCACTTCAAATTGATTTAATGAATCTTAGCTGAATACAATTATGACCCTAAACAGTAGTATAGTTCTCTAAAAAAATGTATTTTTCTCACCTACAATTCACCTAGACCTACGATAAGCAACTTTACAGAAGACAACAGTGTCATTAATTAAAGGACTTTGGTTATATTGTAGTACACAAGTGTTTTTGTTATACAGTACAAAGTAAAGTAATACAGTTTGAAATGACATGCGGTGAGTAAATGTTTGATGTTTGTTTTAAATTCTTTCTGCAGGTTCCAGTAGAAAGGAATCAGATCATTTGTCCACAGTCTATTCATGCACAGTCTTTGTATATGTATTTTCATAAATTACAGTGGGTTTAGTCTAATGACCATGTGTGTTGGTGTGTGTGTGTGTGTTTAGGCTGAGGAAGAGTTAGGCAGAGCTCAGAAGGTATTTGAGGAGATCAATTATGATCTCCAGGAGGAACTTCCCACCCTGTGGGACAGGTAATAACCAGCTATTCACCCCGACATGATCTCTGTTTATCTTTCTTATTCATCTTATAGGAATAGTTCACCTAAAAATGAATAACTATCACATTTTTCTAAACTTTGTGTGCTGCTGTTCTGATTTATTTTTTTCTGTGGAACACAAAGGGATAATTTTGTAATATTTGCACACATCTCTTTTCTATGTAATAACAATTTGAAGTGATCACATCTGACAAGCTACAAACTTAATTTTTTGTCCTAAATTTCTGTTCCTCACACTAAGCTACCTTTAATTGATTAAAAAGAGTAAAAAAAAACTATATTGTGAAATATTTTTACATTTTGAATTAACTGTTTTGTCATTTATTTTTTAATGATGTCTTTACTGTCACATTTTTATTTAATGCATTCTTGCTAATTAAAAGTGTACTTTTTTTCAATAAATAGGGTCTTATTGACCCAAACTGTTGACCTCTATTGGCTTAAGACATGCAATATAACATGAGTCCTGTTTTTATGATACTTTTACATTTTTATTTGTCCTTTGTTTAGCTTGAGAGATCATAATGAAAAGTAGTACAAATATTCTTATTTTGTGTTCCACAGAAAAAACAGCTGCTTTATTTGAATCATGAGACGTGCATAATGATACATTCACATCTTGACAAGTACATAACAGATGTTAATTTGTCGTTTTCTCTTTCTCTCTGCAGTCGTGTTGGCATCTATGTTAACACATTCCAGAGCGTTGCCGGCCTGGAGGAAAAATTTCACAGAGACATGGGCAAAGTGAGCCAATGATAAGAGACTTATTAACAAGGAATAAATGCGATTATTGTTGTTGGTTACCAGGGTATGTTGCGTTCTTTCACACACAGCTGAACCACAATCTGAGTGATATTATGACCAAACTGGAAGAGCAGCGTCTAGCCAAGTGAGTGCTTTTATCTTGGGAAATTTCCTGTCTGTATAGACACTTCTGCTTTCCTGTAGTTTAGCACACAGATGTGCGACTTCTTGTTTTCCTTGTAAATTAAACCAACGCTCCCCAAAATAATCCACAGAAAAAGTGTCCCGACAGCAAACACTGGGAAGAGGTAACAGCTCCTCTTTTTTATGTGTGTTTATGCAACATTAATTGCATTAAAGATCCGCTTCAACAAGATTATTTACACCATGCTCTCTCGTCTCATATAATGTCTTGTTTTGGTGTGTAAATCTTTTTAATGATTTGAGAAATCCAGCTGATTTATTTTTTACATGGAAGAAAAACCAATGTTTTGGCTCTCAGGCCTTCTTCTGAAGAAATGTCAGAGAAACATTAGTTTTTTTCTTGAAGCGTATGTTTTTCCTCCATTTGTAAAATAAAACAAAAAATAGAATTTTTGGTGCAAATCACGGCTGAATTATTAAAAAAGCACTAACACTTGTTTGTTATTGAAAAGTACTGCTTGCATGGGGCTGTGTGTACATGCTCACACAAAAAACAGGACTGCATGTCTGGAATGTCTGTGAAATGCATTAATTGTGCATGGTATTGATTTCAACCAGAGCACCGATCTGCCTGCAGTAGTAACACTGATCTCTGCTTCCACCTAGTGATCTATTTCAGTTAAGACACTCATGAACGTGTAATGCCAATTGGAGTATTTATTTATGTTTTTCATGCAGTGAAGAAGCAGCCAATCACAACCTCTCAGAGTCAGCGTCAGACCCCCCTAAATCACCAGCAAAGGTACTGTGAGAGAGCTGATGATATTATGTGCTCTATGTTATACTTATGTGTTTGTTTGTTTGTTTATAATGTCTTACTACTGTATGAAACTAAAGAAGCAGAAATAAAACCAAGCCCTTTTTTATACATTTATACATCATACATTGCAATGGGGTTTAAATTTTAGTTGTAGTTAACAATAACAACAATAACTGCCTTACAATCGAGTTTAAGCAAACTCAAAGCATGTTACACACATACAAGCTAACAATAAGTACTTCTGATTGGGTGTTTTAACCCTCAGTGTGTTATGTATTTTCCTTCTGCTTGTGTGTATCTGCATGTGTGTGTTGGTGTGGCAGTCCAGAGAAGGACCGCCGGTGTCACAGCCGCCCAGGCCGGCTTCATCTCAGGAGGTGAATCAGGACAACACCATTAACCCGCTTGAAGATGCAGTGGTGCCTGACATTAACAGTTCCACCCAGCCACAGGTCAGAGGTCAAATGACTCCCTCCCCTGCTTATATAAGCACTCTCTTCCTGGCTTCATCTTCGTGTCATTTATAAATCCTCTCCATCCTTAATTTGCACATACAACCTCCATTTTCACCCTAAAAGTGACTTGTCACCTTATCATTAACTGAAGTATCACTGGTTTTTGAGTTTGTCTGCATTACCATCTTCTGTTGCTGTAAACCAGTGATTCCACTGAATACCTTCACTGCTGAAGTAAAGCTGGTGTTTTGTGCTGTGCACAGCAGTGTAATGGTCCAGCAGTGTGCAGTGTGCTGGATTTAGATCTAGATGCTTGGCAAGCATTCAGCACTGCTCCAGCTCACCGGCTGTGGGTCAGAGGACAGGAAGGGTCAGGATGGCAAAGGGTAAAGGTCACGGTTCACAGTCATGCAACCATTGCTCTTACTATTTCTGCTATGGAAATATTTAGTAAAAGTAGTAAGAGTAGTACGCTAGTATGCAGTTCTGAATTCAGCACATGCTGTCATCTAAGATGCTTGCAACAGCTCGGCCTCTTGAATTTTGAAGTGGACTGAAATCTCTGCATGTTTCCCCTTTAAGTTTTGGGGAAATGAAATGCCACTTTGGTTCAGCATGCAACACATTAGCTGCTCGCATGTTATGCATGTGAACTTGATTCCTACTAGTTCCAAAAAACAAAAATTCCAGGGACAGACAAAAATAAATAATACAAAACATAAATGAATAAAACATACACTACTATTCAAAAGTTTGGGGTCAGTATGATTTATTTAAACAAAATCAATTATTTTATTGAGCAATGATGCTTTTGAAATCTTTGTTCATAGATTCCTGAAAAATGTCACAGTTTCCAAAAAAAATATTATGCAGGACAACATAGATAAAAATGAGAAATGTTTCTTGAGCAGCAAATCAGCATATTAGAATGATTTCTGAAGGATCACGTGACACTGAAGTAATGATGCTGAAAATTCAGCTTTGCATCACAGGAATAAATTACATTTAAAATATATTCACAGAAAATAGTTGTTTAAAATAATAATAGTATTCAAAATGTTAAGGTTATACTGTATTTCTTTATATAAATAAAAAAGGCAGACTTGGTGAGCACAAAAGAACAAAAACGTTCAAACCCCAGACATTTGAATGGTAGTGTATAAAAATATTTAGGCAAATTTTACTTTGCTCTCAGCTACTAATTGTATTATACTCCCAGCTCTGTATGACACATTTTACCATGATTATATTCACTCCACTGAATTACATCATTACATCTCTTCTGCGCTTATTCATTGTGAATATTACTGTATATTAATTTCCTCCTTACTCCTGTACATGGTGTTCCAGTTTCCACTTCACCTTTAACGAATGCTTTCCTCTCATGCTTGCTGTAATAAAACTGATATTATAAGCTCCGGTCACTGGGGTTTATGAGAGCTCTCTTCCTAATGTCATGGTGATAGACGTACTTTGCATTCTTATTATTGTATTATTATATTTGTGCTGCCTCATGGAAGAAGGCTTCATGGGAGGTAAGAAGACCTTGTGCTGTGATGGATCAGGTCTCTCTTGACCTCTTGTGGTCTGATTGATCATGGCAGAGGGTTGCACTCAAAGAGCCCGAAATACACTTGATGGGGCTTTTGGATGAAATTCTTCTACAGTCTTTGAAATGACAAATTAGAAAGAAAAGCACACACAAACAAACAAACAGACATTCAGCAGAAGTTAACCCACATCCAGTAGTTTTAATAGTCACAGTATGTTAAGTCAGGTCAGTTGATTTGTGAGCTGAAAACACACAAGAACAAAGTTATATCTTAATGTAGACAAGAAAAAATACTATGCACAGTTTGCTTAGCTCAGGGGTTTACGTGCACCTCTATTTAGGTTTGTGTTTGTCAATCTTGCTAGCTGGTGAATTATATAATAAAAGATTTCACTCGCTTTTTGGTCAAGGTCAAGGTAAAACTGAAAATTAAGTTAAAACTAAAACTGAAATAAAAATAAATGAAACCTAATTAGTAATAAATTAAATAAATAAAAATGAATAAAGACAACAAATATTTTTTAAATTTAACTAAAATTGAAAGTCTTACAATAAAGGTTAATTCAAAATATTAATAAAAAAAAAACTACAAATAATACTAAAATAACCATTTTGGGGGTTTAGAATGAACTGTAATTCACATCTCTTCTTCACCTTTTCCTTCATTTATTCATTTTTTTTTGTGAATTATTTGCGCCTTTTGCCATCTATTTTACCTCCCAAAATCCAACAAACAATCCTGGCGACCCATCCTGATCAGACCCCTGCTGTAGACCCCTCCCAGCAGTGGGACTCGAATGAAGAAGCTGCCACACACACGTACAGCCAGCAGCCGTATGAGGCTCCTCAGTGGGTGATGAGGTCGCTTCTGCTGTACAGCTGTATGAAGCTGCCCGCTGGGATGAGCAGGACAGTGTGTCTGCGCAGTCAGGCTGGGAGGACCATGGTGTGGAGCACTGGGGCGAGGAAGGGTCCCAGGTAGTGCAGATTCTAACTGGGGCAGTGGTGCGGCTCAGGCTTGGGAGGCGGAGTCAGAGCTGCCTCAGTGGGAGGAGCTTCAAAGTGTAAGAGGAACAAGAATCATTTAGGTTGTATTGTGGAGTAATGTGATGGCGTTAGGATGGCTCAGAAGTAGATCCTGTTGTTCTGTGGGTGTGTCAGGTTTCCACTGTGGTCAGGCTAAATGTCCGTTTTGGTATTCATTTCTATATATAGAAGGTTTGTTTTATTCTGTTGAGTTGATCAGGTGTAATTAAGGTGTTTCTCTTTATTCTTTGTGTTTAGAATGAAGCGCCAACAGTGACAAATGGCTCATCAGATGCAGAGCTTCCTCCATCTGTTCTCTATAAGGTGAGATGCACTGAAAACCCAAGATCCCAAATCTTTACAATGGTGGTATTTATTATATTATATTATATTATATTATATTATATTATATTATATTATATTATATTATATTATATTATATTATATTATCACTGTATTTTACTGTATTTTGACCAAATAAATGCAACCTTTATATATGTCAGATTGATTAATTTGTAATTAATCACATACAAAAATAAAAGTTTGTGTTTGCAGAAGATCTGTGTGTGTACTGTGTATATATATAAATACACACGTGTATATTTAAGAAATATATGTAGTATATATTACTATTTATGTATAATATAAATCTTATATAAATATTGCATATATTGTATTGCATTTATATATTCATATAACAAATATACACAG
The DNA here is from genome assembly GCF_003368295.1 of Carassius auratus. Classification (NCBI taxonomy): domain Eukaryota; kingdom Metazoa; phylum Chordata; class Actinopteri; order Cypriniformes; family Cyprinidae; genus Carassius; species Carassius auratus. The sequence continues at coordinate 4,580,862 of NC_039248.1, read as the reverse complement.
ACTACACATATTTGACCTTGGACCAGTTTTAAGTGTAAGTTTTTAAAAATTAGATTTATAGAACATCTGAAAGCTGAGTAAATAATCTTTCCATTCATTAATGGTTTATTAGGATAGAACAATATTTGGCCGAGATACAAATATTTGAAAATCTGGAATCTGAGGGTGAAAAAAAATCTGAATATTGAGAAAGTCGCCTTTAAAATAAAATTGTCCAAATGAACTTTGAAGTTTTAATATATTTACGGTAGGAAATTTAAAACATTTCCTCATGGAACATGATCTTTACTTAATATCCTAATGATTTTTGGCATTAAAAAAATCTATAATTTTGACCCACAACAATGTATTGTTGGCTAATGCTACAAATATACCCTTATATTACTTATGACTTATGATTTAAACACAAACTTTTATTTTGGATGCGATTAATTGCGATTAATCGATTTGACAGCACTAACACACAGACACACACATACAATTTATAATAATGATTTCTCTATTTTAATGTTAATAATTTTATTCCTAATTTGGCAAAGCTGAATTTTCAGCATATTATTCCAGTCTTCAGTGTCACATGATCTTCAGAAATCATTCTTATATGCTGATTTGGTGCTCAAGAAACGTTTCTTATTACTGGTAAAAAATAAAAAGCAAGTTCTGCTTAATATAATATATCTTATTGATATTATAATATATGAATATAATACAAACGGCTTGTTTTCTTTAAAAGAAAAATTAACACTAGCTTCTCTATACTTTTTTATTCTGTCTATTTGTTTTCTTTTTTCATTTATTATACAATTAACAATATTTGGATAAAAGTGTCTGCCAAATGACCAAATATAAATGTAATATTTTTTTCATTATTTGATGATTAGAAAATATAGATACACACACACACACACACACACACACACAAACAAACAAACACAGAGCTTTTAGAGAGATATATACATAGAGAGAGACAAAGAGAGAGAATTCACTAACATGATTTTTGGTAGGTGAAAGTGATGCATGACTACGGAGCAACAGACAGCGATGAACTTGATCTGAAGGCTGGTGACATTGTGCTTGTGCTTCCCTTTGCCAACCCAGATGAACAGGTCAGTCATGGCTCCCGTGTTTAGATTTGCATACACACTCACATACAATGGGACAATGACTCATCGTCTTTTTGTTTGTGTGCGCAGGATGAAGGCTGGGTAATGGGCGTAAAAGAGTCACACTGGCTTCAGAATAAAAACCTCCTAGCTAAAGGAGTCTTCCCTGAAAACTTCACCCAGAAACTGTGAGCGGAACAGCCCTCTCAGAATCAACTACTCTTATACTTTGTGTCCTCACCACTTTACTGTGATAACATTTTTTATAAAACATCTTCAAAAAACAAGGGCTTCTCAAGCAAAAAGTAAAAAGAAGAAGCTCTATTCAATATACTGTGGTCATTTGGGGTAAGAATAAACATTAAAAGGTATTAGATGATATTTGCAGCAGCATGTTTTACACAACTTCATGGAGTAGTATGGGCCATGTACACACTGCAGTCAAACTCACTTGTCAGTTCATCCTTTAATGCCTAATCCTGATCTGTCCACACAGTTCAGTTATTTTCAGGAGTGACAACCACATGTACAAAACTTCTTCGCAGTTTGTATACAACTGAAGAGAACAACTAGATGTTAATGATGTATTTAAACTAGATATGTTGTCTGCTTTATGCACAGTGCAAGAAAGTCACAGGGAAGGAGATACGCCAAGAGCCTTGATTTGCATATGTTGCCAGGTCTTGCTAGAAAAAACAGCAAACAAGAAAAAAAAATCCAAATGATTTATTTTGAAAATAAAACCAAATATTACAACCTGCACCTGCATAAACTGGATCGCTTTATGAGCGAAACCATAAGCAGTGGTGCCCCCGTGAAAAGCGAATGGGCTAGTTTTGAGTAGCATTGAGCGGGTTTTTCTGTGAAGCCCAAATAGTGATGTGACATTCAGCCGAGTATGGTGACCCATACTCAGAATTCATGCTCTGCAGTTAACCCATCCAAAGTGCACACACACAGCAGTGAACACACACTCACCGTGAACACACACCCGGAGCAATGGGCAGATATTTAATACTGCAGTGCCCAAGGAGCAGTTGGGGGTTCAGTGCCTTGCTCAAGGGCACCTAAGTCATGGTGTTGCCAGCCTGAGATTCAAACCCACAATCCTAGGGTTAGGAGTCAAACTCTAACCACTAGGCCACAATATCCCAAATATGCTGCTAATAAGTGGACATGGCAACACTGCAAGATCATTCTTTGTGAAGCAGACTTTGAAAAATAAACAACGCCTCTGTCAACAGTGATTTTGTTACAATTGTTGAATGCAATGAGTATTTGGTTGCTGTAGTATTACTTTAATAAAAAATAGTGGATACCAAACACGCAAGACTCTAAAACTTTAAGATTACCGTGGTGTCAGTCGTTGCACTTTGTCAAGTACACGCATCAATTTACAATTTAGGGGATTCAGTCCAGTATTTTGTTGGGTTGTCACACCTGAAGCTTTACAGTGTGAACATGGCCATGAACACAATTCAGACTGGGGCCGATTTGATTGTTTTTTGTCAATGGGCCATTTTGGGAAGATATAAAGCATCAGTTTTTTTGCCCTAATCTGATATGACACACATAAAACAACGTATTTGAGTGAAGTCTTTTACTCTGTTGTCAACATGGAATTATTATGCACAATTCTTCAGTGCTTGTAAAATAAATGTGTTAGATGCTGTTTCCACAAGTATGAATAGAAACAAATAGCATATTGCATACAAGTGCAAAGAGTGACAGATGCTCTTCACACAAAGTATAAATAGAATACACTTTTTGTACTAAAGGTAAAATATCTGGTGGGCAAAAAGTTTGTCTTCCTGCATAGTCTGCTGACGTCACAAATCACTGTCAGTATCTCTCAAACCAATCAAGTCCTGAAGTCCAGTATACAATATATACTGTTTTATTCAGAAATATAACATATTTCAGGAAAAAAAAGTGCTAAGTGCAAACTACATTTAATGTTGACTTAAAAATCAGGGACAAATGAATCTTTAACTGGTTTTATTATCTCTAGAGTCTCCTGTACATGTAGAGCCCCTTCGACACAATGTTGTTTCCTAGATAGGGTTTCTAGCACTGCACCGCATGTGAGGGGTTCATCTCAATAAACTACACAATATTTATGTTTTTCTTTGTTCTGTTATAAAGGTCTTCGGGTATCTGCCACCAAAGATTCTGAAAATTATGCAATGGGACAAACCACTAAGTTGTACTGTATGAGCAACAGTTTGCTTGAAACACATTTTTCAATGTATTTTCAAATCTTTAAACAATTGTCATGGTTGCATGAATGTTTTATAGTTCCTTTTAGACGGGTGCACAAAAGCTTAATTCTTAAATAACTGGAGAAGATCGAACATATCTCGTTTTCATGATCTTACTAATATTTAAAATAGGAAATCATGTCAAAAATATAGATTATTTGATAGCTTGTGATGCACTGATAGGGTGGAAACACTGAATGAACTGAGCGAGATTTATTCACATACTTTACTGAGAGAGAACAGTATCACTCCACCAGTGAATTTTGTATTTTAAAGGCAAAATTGTGCTCAGCTGCACCCGCATCTGGTTATATGTAGTAATATGTACGCTAACGTCTCTTTTTAATATTTTTAAAATTCAGTTTTCTATGTTAATCTCTGTTTCTTTGTTAATTATATCAGGATAAATAATGGCACTGCATCATTGAGAAATGACAGTGACTAATATTCAGTATTCAGCACATTTAGCACCTGGTTGAAATGCTACAAAATCGGGCCGTTTCAATGCTTAATCTGTTATCAAATATACAGGGAATCTGCTTTTGCCAAAACAGTGTAGAATCTCCCAAGTAGAGTAATTTAATTGCTATTTTGTGAACTCTTATGTATTGTCAACTCTGGCATTGTCGGTGTGTATGTAAATCTCTCTCTCTGACCTGTTTACATCAGAGCTATAATATTCTTGCCTGGTAAGCTCTATATTTGAATCGTTTTGAATAAAGAAATATTTATCAGGCCTTTGAGCAAACAGCTGCAAGAGGTCTAGTCTCTATTCACCTGAATGAAAACTGTGTGAATGTTGAAAGTGACTCCATCTGAATGGTCAAGGTTCTGAAATTTAAAACTCAGATGTTGCACATGAAATCTATATTTCAACAGAAAGTTCATTTTGGTAGCTTAGGATACTCTGTCTTAACATGCAGTTCTCTGTAAGAAACACCCTGTCAAGAAGCCTTCAAAAAGCATATTAAAATTAAAATGATACTGAACTTATAAAGCGTCCTTTTGTTCATTTCACATCATCAATCCTTTGTTATGGGATATGCAAGTCTATGAACTTCAGAATACATAACACAGGTTATAACTGCTAGTAACAATTAAACAAAGGCTCCAGCCTCCACAGTCTGACTTGATTGCATGTTTCATGTGCATTTATTGTCATGGGAACAGTCTGGGAACAGATATGTTTGTTCCTGGGCTCCATGGTCACCCAGACGGTTAACAATAGCTTAGACTTAATTAGTGTACAGATATGACAAGTGCTTGGGGACAGTTTGCACCACTTATGTAGAGACAGAAACAAAGAGAAAGAGCTTTTAGAGAAGTAGATTTGGCTGTTAGACTTTTGAGTGTAACTGGATACATGCACATAATGCTAAAACACATGAAGAAGATAACAGTAAAAAAAAACATGCCATATCAAAAGCAGTGAAGGCCATTTACATGCCGTGTTTAAAAAATGAACCACAATTCTTTAAAATGGCTCCAAGACAGACATTCAGTATTGCTGGAATTATCGCTCAGAGTGATTTTTTTTTGTTGTTGTTTATTGACAGCAAGCCAACAAAGACCTATTTAACTTTTAAGCATTTAGAATAAACATAATCTTATTGCCTGTTGGCGTGGATGCTAATATAGTTATCATTACAGTTTTCATTCAAAGGGCCTTTAGAGTTAAGGGTTTGATCACAGTGTCAAAGGTTTAATGCTGTTAGAACACCTTACACCGGTGATATAAACCTCACCAAAGATGTAATCCACCAGTGCAGGTTGAAATATTAATGGCTGTGGGTGTGTTGACGAGTGTTGGCCTGTTAGAGTGTCTTTTGCAGGAAACAAGAAGCACTGGGATGTGACTAGGCCTGTTTGTTCAGTGCACCATGGTCATTAATGATTGACATTCACATAATTGGGCTTAACCCTTTAAGTTGCTAACAACAAACCATGTTACCGTGGCATCAGCTTGCTCTTTATATAGTGATGATATTGTCCCAGGGAACATACACAACACTTCTCAACCGGACTCTTGACGTCGGCCAGAGGAAAGTTCTACAATGGTAGGGTGTTTTAAATGATTTATTTGTATGATGCATTATTTAAAATACTGAACAAATGTACTTGACTTTTAATGAATGGTCTTAGTCTTTATGTCTGCTTTTGTCAACAATTAATTTGTCTCAGTTTTGATTGTCTTGGTTTTTGGTTTTGGGTTTGTGTTATAAAAATTTTTTAAATAGAAAGCTCCTTTTTCCAAGAGACTTTTGCTTTAGTAGGTTAAAACATACTTCTCACTTACGTCATTTAGCGTGAGTGCATCTCAGTCCATGTCGGCCAGGCAGGTGTGCAAATGGGCAATGCATGCTGGGAATTGTATTGCCTGGAGCATGGAATCCAGCCAGATGGTCAGATGCCAAGTGATAAAACGATTGGTGGGGGTGATGACTCCTTCAACACCTTCTTCAGTGAGACTGGTGCTGGAAAACATGTCCCAAGAGCAGTCTTTGTTGACCTGGAGCCCACTGTCATTGGTAAAGAAACTAAACATCTTTGTATAATTCAGTTCTACAGTGAAGAAGTGTCTTTATTTTTTCCCTCAATTTAGCGCCCATCGAATCAAGAGTAATCTGACTGCAATTTGATTTTCTAGATGAGGTGCGCACAGGTACCTACCGCCAGCTGTTTCACCCTGAACAATTGATCACTGGTAAAGAAGATGCTGCCAACAACTACGCCCGTGGGCACTACACCATTGGCAAAGAGATCATTGACCTGGTGCTGGACAGGACTCGCAAACTGGTAAGAAAATCTTGGGGTCAAAATTTTGACAATCCTGGCCAGTGATTGCAGAAATAACTCATGTAATCCTGCAGGCTGATCAGTGCACTGGGCTCCAGGGCTTCCTGATCTTCCACAGTTTTGGTGGTGGCACCGGCTCTGGGTTCACCTCTCTCCTAATGGAACGGCTCTCTGTTGACTACGGGAAGAAGTCAAAACTGGAATTTGCCATTTATCCAGCTCCTCAAGTGTCCACTGCTGTGGTGGAGCCCTATAACTCCATCCTTACCACCCACACCACCCTCGAGCACTCCGACTGTGCCTTCATGGTGGACAATGAGGCCATCTATGATATCTGCCGTAGAAACCTCGACATCGAGCGCCCAACCTACACAAACCTCAACAGGTTGATTGGGCAGATCGTTTCCTCCATCACAGCATCCCTGCGCTTCGATGGAGCCCTGAATGTAGATCTGACCGAGTTCCAAACCAACTTGGTGCCGTATCCTCGTATCCACTTCCCTCTGGCCACCTATGCCCCAGTGATCTCCGCAGAGAAGGCCTATCATGAGCAGCTCTCCGTTGCAGAAATCACTAACGCTTGCTTCGAGCCAGCCAATCAGATGGTGAAATGCGACCCTCGTCATGGCAAGTACATGGCTTGCTGTCTGCTGTACCGTGGAGATGTTGTTCCCAAAGACGTCAACTCTGCCATCGCCACCATCAAAACCAAGCGTACCATCCAGTTTGTGGACTGGTGTCCCACTGGATTCAAGGTTGGCATCAACTACCAGCCACCAACCGTGGTTCCTGGAGGAGACCTGGCTAAGGTGCAGCGAGCTGTATGTATGCTGAGCAACACCACAGCCATCGCTGAAGCCTGGGCTCGTCTGGATCACAAGTTCGACCTGATGTACGCCAAGAGAGCTTTCGTTCATTGGTATGTGGGTGAAGGAATGGAGGAGGGTGAGTTCTCAGAGGCCAGAGAAGACATGGCTGCTCTGGAGAAGGATTATGAAGAAGTGGGAACAGACAGCGTCGGAGAAGAGGGAGAGGAAGAAGGAGAGGAGTATTAAAGCAATCCCTACACAATCTTGTCAAGAAACATCACAGATAGCTTTCAAAGCAGTATTTTCACTGTAACAAAATATTGTTTATGTTTCCTATTGTCATTTGAAAGCCGTATTTGATATGTAGTTTATGTGCTTTTTTCCCCTTCATATTTTACAGATTTTGTTATTGTTGATATTGGAAGTTGTCACTCTGTTTTTGTTTGTCTGTGTTCAGTTTATGAATATGAGCAAATCATCCACATGACTCATAAGGCCAACCTCCAAGTGCATATGACAGTCCATAAAGTTTAATGTGATATCTTTTAAAGACTTCATATTGACTTTTTAGTTGTTTGTCTATTTCACTGAGTTGGCTGTCATAAAACACAGTTCATCAGCAAATAAGATAACAGGTTGCTAACAACAGTTACTATAGTGACTAAAAGGTTTAAATGTTACCATGCTAACAACAGTGCTAACAGCTTTCGTTTTCTTGGTTTAAGTGCTCTGGGGTATGAATAAAAGACTGGGCGGTTCTGTGCCACCTGAAGACAGCTTGTGTAATGTCTTTGTAATTCTACTGCCTGAAGACTAAGAGGATGCAAATGGAGAACACAATGAAAGGGTGCCATGGAAGCAATCAACAAAAGTTTTGCACTCACAATTTGCTTGCCTTTAGATCATGAGTCAATCATGCCAGAGATTCCCTTGGAGAGACTTGAAGTTTAAAATCATGTTATAGCTAATTGAAATTTGGATTTCATATAATGTCCAAAAAGTTGAAATTGCTCAACTTATTTTGACGAGTTTATGTAAAAACATAATTGCCATGACTTTCTGGTCGGATAAAAAAAAAGGAAATTGTTAAAAAGGGACTTGGACTTTCTGGCTAGGGTTTATTTTTTTTATTTTAATATATTTGAAATATTTGTAGCACTTTATCCTTTTTAAGAAGGTTTTTTCTCCAGTGTGAGGTGAGATTGCAAATAGTCCAGACCAGGTAAATTCCACAAACAATGGTCTAATTTACATTGAAGATCGTCTGTTTGGATGCAAATCGAGCACTTAACAGCTCATTATACATACAGCTCTTTTTATTTAACCTTTTAAAACAAATCTTCCCCCACTCTGTCTGATGCAGAAGGACACTTTTCCTCTAAAACCAAATGACTTTTTATGGTATCTCACATTCAGGACATTCACATTCATTAATAGTATAACTGGAACTTTACCCTTTCATAGCTTCTTTCTTCAATCTATGGGGGCACAAATGTACAGCCCTCCACTTAAAAACAACACCGGGCATTCCAGACATTCTCTGCTGAATCCTTCTCTAAACATTTAGACTTATCTAAGCCACAAAATCTTGTGTGGGGAAAGAGTGAGAAAGCATTATTGCAGTCACTGTGTTTAATGTGAGCATAAACTATACAATACTGTCTTCCAGAGAACATCTGATGAGGTTTTCTGCAGAGCAGAAACATATATCTATCAAAGTGCAAAGTTTATTACCGATAAACGTGAGGTTGCAACATGTTTTCATACTTGATTAAATATGTTCTGGTCTTCTATAGCCAATAACATTTTAGTAACTATGAAGAAATTCAGTTTCAGAAATGATTTGTCCTTTAGGCGTCTTTCAAAAATAAAGCCTGCTATTTTATGAAAGCAACATCTGGAAATACATTTTATATTAGTCTATTATGTGAAAGCAATAGGTTTTGTGTAAGTTAATGAAACATTAAATGTTTTTAACAATAGCTTTGAGCTTGCTGATATAACAAAAAACTAAGCTAAAAGAAAAGAAAAGAATGTAACCATAGAGACCAGGGGATTTCAAGCTTCAGTGATCTCGTGTGAGGGACCCTATCCTAAAATTTAAAATGCAGTTGTTTATATTTGTGTGTGGGTGTGTGTGTAAAAACCCCATTTATACCTCGAAAAAATCACATTAAAAGTAATAAAATATTATTTCGAAACTTTATAGTTTCTATGTTCTTTCAAACTCACTATTATTCTTATTATTTAACATTACAGTTTTAACACTGTTTTTCATCTGAGCTTAGCCTATTGCCCAACCATGAGCACTCCTCTGAGTTAAAAAAAAAACTCATTTATGATACAATTACATTGTGGTGTATATTTTTTTTTTAGGTTTGACATTTAGTTTACATTCACATTATATTAAAAAGAATTTTGCCAAATATAGTAAAAAAAATACTACATTACATGTCATAATATAGTATACAACATATATACAACAACAACAAAAAAAAATATCAACATTTTGTGTCCCTCAGATGAATTTGGGACAATATGATTCTCATATATCAGCTATTTCTTTAGGTAAACTGTTCACAGAATTGCATTAAATCCCTTGTAAGTCTTACTGAAACGGAACCTAACATCTTTCTTTGTCTGGTGTGGTGATTAGGGTTTATAGTGGATATTATTAAATATGTATCTTAAAAACGGCCTCACTTATTAGTATCCAATATTCGCATATGGTGTAAATGTGTATTTTTGTTTTCTGTTGTTCATTTATATTTTTTACAGTTTAAATAAAATAAAATAAAAACGTCCCTTGTAGGCCTACTCGGCTCTGCTGGGCACTTTCCATGCATCCACTCTCAATCCTTCTCTGATTGGTCACTTCACACATCAAGCTCCACCCAGATGTACCCTCCTCCTCTTTCTCGTGACCGCTAACTGCCGCTCCCGCCAGAGAGCAGCCAGAGCCCCGCCTCTCCTCCATCCGGTCGCGAGCCGTTATATAAAGTAGCCTGGCCCCTTCCGCAGCAATTCTGCCTTCATTCTCCGAGCCTTAACGTCGGTCTGAAGGAAAATCTTACAAAATGGTGAGTCTTAACTTCACGTCTATTTTCAGTAATTAGCACAGACCATTATTTTCTGTCAGGAAACCGTTATTTTTCATCCTGAGATGTACGTGTTTAGTACGAAATGACTTAAGTGAGTTTTCTATAACATGTAAAGCACCTTATGTCTTAAATACACTACGGAAGATATGTTAATTCGTTTAATCTTGGTGTTTAGTGATGTTTAACAGTATTTAGGGCATTGGGCGGTCGCGAGACCAATGCGCGCGCGCTCAACGGCAAGGGCTGTGGCCAGTCTGGCGCACTTTATAAAGACACGCAGAACAAAGAGAAAGCAGCAAAAGCCCAAACAATTTAATGTAGAAATTTATAAACGTCCTCATAAGATACATATATTACATTTTCAGAAACGGTGTAAGCGTTATACATGGAGTAGCTTTGTTTTTTTGTTCGATGCGCGAGAGGGTGGAGGGGCAGACACGTCAGAATTTCAAAGACTCGGATTAAAGTCTCCAGTTAAGGCGCGCGATCAGATATCGCGCCTTTTTCTTCCACTCGTTTCTTGTGACTGAATAATACAGAAAACTGGGTGTTAACGTCACACGATGGGTGGGGGAGGGGCCCAGCCCTGCCCTTTGGCTACATCGCTGTTTTTTTAAAAAGCCTTAAAATGTCTTTAAACTCAGATTTGACGAGTATTAAATATTTCTGACCACATTACCGATAAAAATATCTCCAGTCTGACGGACATAATGACCGTTTATAATCATTGGACAGGCCAAGGATTTTTTTCTTCCCCCGCGGTAACGGTAGTTACTGCATCATCAGACAGAATCGCAGTAGCAGAATACAGGAACGTTACCTTCTTTGTTTATAAATGTTCTTAATAATAATATAGGTCGAGCTACAGCTGACCAGCATTCTAGCTAACATTAATTAAAACATTTTATTTTACTTGCCCGACCGGATAAATATTGTTTTTGTTACACTATTTTATTCTGTTTCACTAACAAAAAAAAGATCACAGCAGAAGTATCGCACATTCTCAAGGGATCACTAGGCCGTGTTTTGTTACTGAATGATTCAGCGTTTTGAATGAATCGGTTGAAATGAATGAACCAAATGACTCACTCATTTAGTGATTTACCGTGACCTACTCGTGGTTTAGTATGTTAAAACGTATGTATTTAAAACATCAGTCTTATAAAATTATTTATTGCAGTTGTAATTTAGCACATTTAATCTGAGTAGAAACAGCCCTATAGATTATATTGAATTTATTTAACAATTGTAATGATTTGTCATGAAAGATGATGCATAAATTTAAAAATATTAAAAATAACCCTTTGTAAAGGTAAATCAAATCTGGCAGATTTAAGGATGTAAAAGCTGATAGAACACTGATTAAAAATATTGCTTCAGTATAAACTATATTCACCACCAAAAATCTCAGCATTGCAGTACTTTTGTGGGGATATTTTGTGTTTGAGAGGTGGTATTAAAAAGTCTTAAATTTAACTGTAGAAACACTGCTGACTAAATAATTATCGTTATGTGTTTCATATGACAAAATGAGTACATGGCATTAAAAGAGCAGTACTGTGAGAGTAAGAGAACAAAAAAGAGAACAAAATGGCTGTATTTTACACCCGCCCTATCCTTTGGGCCTGGTCAGCATTTAAGCCTGCATGCGTTCATGCAGATAAAAATGACTGGAACAGCTGCAGTGTGGCTAGTAGGGAGCTGGTAATGGACATATTGATCCACATGATGACCAATTGATCTTCGGAAACGGGCCATCTTGTTCAGTACTCCCTGTTACTCGCCACTGAGCTTGTTTCTAACATAAGACACATTGTCAGTTAATGAAAAGTCCATACTTATAACATGCCTTGTTGTTCATGTTAGGAATTTGTAATGCTACAGTGAAAACAATGTATACTGTCACATCAATGCATTCAAACAAAGGCACCATTCAACAGTTCTCCAAATGAAAGTAATAAACATTCTGCACCATTTCCTTTATGGACATAGTGTGTGCATCTATAAATCTGCTGTGGCCTCTTTTTACCATGGGGTTAACATATGTGCAGTGACTTTATTCTATAACAAGGCCACTTGTTTGATACATTTAAAGACATATAACTGACATGATCGCAAATAATCCCCCCTCCCTCTCTTTCTACAGCGTGAATGTATTTCAATGCACGTCGGCCAAGCCGGAGCCCAGATGGGCAATGCATGCTGGGAGTTGTATTGCCTGGAACATGGGATCCAGCCAGATGGTCAGATGCCCAGTGACAAAACCATTGGAGGAGGTGATGACTCCTTCAACACCTTCTTCAGTGAGACTGGTGCTGGAAAACATGTCCCAAGAGCAGTCTTTGTCGATCTGGAGCCCACTGTCATTGGTAATTATTTCTTATAAATAAATTTTGTTCCCTCCCAGCTGTAAAATTTTGAGCTTTGGAGCAACTCTAGGTGTTTTGGTTAGCTTGCAGTTAAAAGAAGTTCCTACTTTTTTCAGATGAGGTGCGCACAGGTACCTACCGCCAGCTGTTCCACCCTGAGCAGTTGATCACTGGTAAGGAAGATGCTGCCAACAACTACGCCCGTGGGCACTACACCATTGGCAAGGAGATCATTGACCTGGTGCTGGACAGGACTCGCAAACTGGTAAGATGCTCTTATTGCCACTGTCTTCTCTATAAATTGTAGATATTAGTTAGGAAGTTCACAGAACATATAAGTTCACCCCAAAACATACTAGTCACTAGGTTATAAAATATCAGTGAATTTAGTTATAATTGTGATAGTTATTATAATTTATATATTTCCCATCTTAACATTCAGTATTTTGTTTGCAGGCTGATCAGTGCACTGGACTCCAGGGCTTCCTGATCTTCCACAGTTTTGGTGGTGGCACCGGCTCTGGGTTCACCTCTCTCCTAATGGAACGGCTCTCTGTCGACTACGGAAAGAAGTCAAAACTTGAGTTTGCTGTATATCCAGCTCCTCAAGTGTCCACTGCTGTGGTGGAGCCCTATAACTCCATCCTTACCACCCACACCACCCTCGAGCACTCCGACTGTGCCTTCATGGTGGACAATGAGGCCATCTATGATATCTGCCGTAGAAACCTCGACATCGAGCGCCCAACCTACACAAACCTCAACAGGTTGATTGGGCAGATCGTTTCCTCCATCACAGCATCCCTGCGCTTCGATGGTGCCCTGAATGTAGATCTGACCGAGTTCCAAACCAACTTGGTGCCGTATCCTCGTATCCACTTCCCTCTGGCCACCTATGCCCCAGTGATCTCCGCAGAGAAGGCCTATCATGAGCAGCTCTCCGTTGCTGACATCACCAACGCTTGCTTCGAGCCAGCCAATCAGATGGTGAAATGTGACCCTCGTCATGGCAAGTACATGGCCTGCTGTCTGCTGTACCGTGGAGATGTGGTTCCCAAAGACGTCAACTCTGCCATCGCCACCATCAAGACCAAGCGTAGCATCCAGTTTGTGGACTGGTGTCCCACTGGATTCAAGGTTGGCATCAACTACCAGCCACCAACCGTGGTTCCTGGAGGAGACCTGGCTAAGGTGCAGCGAGCTGTATGTATGCTGAGCAACACCACAGCCATCGCTGAAGCCTGGGCTCGTCTGGATCACAAGTTCGATCTGATGTACGCCAAGAGAGCTTTCGTTCATTGGTATGTGGGTGAAGGAATGGAGGAGGGTGAGTTCTCAGAGGCCAGAGAAGACATGGCTGCTCTGGAGAAGGATTATGAAGAAGTGGGAACAGACAGCGTCGGAGAAGAGGATGAAGAAGGAGAAGAGTATTAAACTGAGGGCTTGCTGACCCTTGTACAACCAAGACAACTCATGCCTGACTTAAAAAATCTGAAAATGTTCTTTTATAAACCCACATTCCATGAAATAAAAATGTTCCTTTAGCTCAACCTTTTCAATAAAAGGTGTAATTAATCTGTTGCCATTGTCTTTGTTTTGTTTTTTGTCTCCAAGTATGATTTAGTATGACTGAGACACTGAACTTGCCAAAACTTAACAGCTTAAAGTAGCTGACATAGTACATTATTTATTATAGTAAGCAATCATGAATGGTAAGAGAAAAGGGGAAAAGGTTTTCACAGGTATGCAAATGGAACTATACTGGGGGGTATATTATAGCAATAGTGATCACTATAACTAATTTTACATAATGATTTCAATATGTGTTCCCTAAAGGTTTTTATTTGATGAAAAAATTATTAAATGAACTGTTATAACCCTTTTTTCCCTTCTGGCGGCTGAAATGGATGGTTTTTGGTCAATATTTTGCTAAATGTGTTTTTGTGCTGGAGACCTTGTCTGGTTTAGGAATGTTATGGATAATTATAATGATCACAATTAAACCGCCAGTAGGTGGAAACAAGTCCATGTTTTAATAAATGATTTATTGAATCATTAAAGTAAAAGATTCGTTCAAAATGGCTGATTTAATTAGAAACGAAACAGCTGAATGACTCGATTCGTTCAAAATGTGATTCATTGGAGAAACCAAGCGCTGTGTTACTTTGCAGTGTTGTATAAAATCAGCACATTTGCGCTCGCGAAGAAATAATAGAAGATATCCAGAAAAGTACATTGCTTGTTCAGGGAACATAAAATCTCATACATGGGTATATTTTTCTTTTAACGCTTGAATCAAAATGGAAGTCTATTTTAACAGTCTTCATCTCGCAGTGAATGCTTTTGGACTCGACTCAATCCGTCACACACGCAGCACAATAGCATAATGTCGGGGAATGTCTTAAAATTATAATCATGTAAAAATCATACCTTTTTCTGTTGTCTTCTTTTTAAAGAACTTCAAAAGTTGAACTTGAACCATTTTGCGCGAAAAATGATGAAAACTTGCTTCCGCTTGTTACAGTACCGAGCTCTGATTGGCTAATCGCCGTTATTTAGTTTACGTATTATCATACGTAATTTAGAGAATGTTAAAATTTTATTTGCATGGTAAGTTTTACATAATATATATATTACTCTAAAGGGGATGGTGTTTTTATCAAGTAGATGCCTTTTGTCTTTTTATTTCATCCAGGCATCCTCCCTCAGCCCTGATTGTATGTCTGCAAAAATCATTTGAAGCGTTCAAACCAAATCCTGTAAATCTTCAAAATCATCAGAAAACTACATTAAGTCCAACGTGCAAATGTTTGAGTCATATATTGCTCTAAATTCAATGCCATGGAACCAAACTACGTATTATCCTCGACGTAGAATAATTTTTTCCAGTCTCCTGTTTTGGATATAGTTTACGGATTAAAAGATGTTGTGTTTTGTCTTGCATGTGAAACAGGAGAGCCGGTATTGTGCCTAATTCTAAGCCCCTGGCAGATTATTGCCCCCCATAGTATTGGTGGGGGGTGGAGAGTTTAGGTTTAGGCATATGTAATGTGGAAGGAGTTTGATCTGGATCCAACCACACACACACAAAGAGACCTATGTATACACAAGGTACAACTGTGTGCTACCAGACCAAGTACTGTTTATACAGTCTATGAGAATCATAACTTGGAGTACTGGCAGAGAAATATGAATTTTTGTAAGCTTGTCAGTCTATTTGTGCCTGTTTGACATATGGATAGAGTGCAGTCGTGGTTTAAGCGCTCATGGAGTGTACGATACAAAGTGGGCCTCTGTGCTCTCTCTGACCCCGGATTGCTCTCAGTTTATCTGTCAGTCCAGCAAAGAGGCTGAAACAGCCGTCCAGATCCCGAGCTAATAATAATAATAAAATAAAAACAAGTTAAAGGACTGGTTATGCTTGTCACATGACTCCAGAAATTTGCTAAACAAGTCATGTGGGCCGATGACAAGCATGTGCAAATGTTACAGCCACAAAGCCAGGGAGTTGCTTAGCCATTGTTCTTTGCTTTTTACTGCATATGAACTTGCAGGAGTGTGTAGGATGACTTCAAATTAACACATTAATAATACTTGAATGGTAACACCTAATTTTAAGGTCCAATTCTCACTATTAACCAGTTGCTTTTTAGCATACAATATTATCGTATTGGCTGTTTATTAGTACTTATTAGGCTTATTTTCCATGACCATGTTCCAGATCCCTTAATCTGACCCAGTACCTAAACTTAACAACCACCTTATTAACTATTAATAAGCATCAAATTCAGAATACACTGAGGGACTCAGTTGATAGTGATTGTGTTCCCTCATCTAAAGAGTTACCTCGCTAGGTTTCTTGCTTCTGTTGAGCACAAAAGAAGATATTTTGAAGAATGTTGGTAGTCATTAACCATAATATATATTTTTTCCCATACTACAGAAGTCAATGGCTACCATTAATGGCTTGGTTATCAGCAACCTTCAGAATATCTTATTTTGTGCTCAAACAGCTGAATTAAATACAGTTTTGGAAAAATTGAAGATGTATAAATGGCGATATCATTTTTATTTATTTTTTTAAATAAATGTATTATTTGGGTGAACTATTCCTTTAATATTGACAATATTATATATATATATATATATATATATATATATATATATATATATATATATATATATATATATATATATATATATATAAATCTTATTATCCAAATTTTTTTGAAAAACAATAAACTTTAATAAATTTTTTTTTACATATGTTGTTCCATTTTAGTTTGACCCATTTCACACAAGTTGTGAGGTATTTCCTTTATTTTATAAAAACTTCAGGGCTTTACAAAAACACAGCTTCAGAAATCCCATTAAATCTCACATCACACTTTATAAATAGTGTAAATGTTACTGTCTCACAGGGGAAATCTCAGTATGATCTGCTGTTTAGCTCAGAGGTCAATTTTTTACCAATGGTAAATCCTGCCATTTATGGGCATTTATGCAGTACACTGTATCTTCCCAATTACAACGCATTATCATTCATCGTGCTTGCTATTTATTTATTCAGATCAGCAGCCTTACGGCTAACAGGGCAGCATAATATTTTGCTCTGGATCAAGTAATGCATGTTTTTTGCACTGAAACCAACCACACATGGGTGCTACAATCTTTTAAAAAATTCAGATCAATCGTTACAGTTTAACCTATTAATTCCTGATTTTGCTAGCTCTGACTCTCAATATTTGACCTTGGACCGGCTCTGACCCCATCTAACCCCACCCCATCATACCGTGCTGCCCTCCACTAATCGCTGTCATCGTCGGACCAGCCAAAGTCGTCCATGGTGATGGCCATGTTGAGGTTTCGCCCCTCACGGACACTGCAGGACTTGGAGGAATTCTTCTTTGCTTGCATGTTCAACTGCATCCCTGATTGGCTGAGGTTCCCACCGGGAATGTTCATATCCATGTCAAAGACGTCCCCGAACCCCAGCATGAGCTTCTGTAGGCTGGCCTGGCCCAGATCCCCGTTACTGCAGGTTGATGAAATCTGACAGCTGACCTCTGAGCTTTTGCTCTCCTCCATGTGAGCCTCATAGAAGGACTCGGCACTGAGAGTGGCCGCCAAGGGGGAAAGATGTGAAAACAGCTGCGGAAAGACATTAGAATTAAAGGTGGAAATATACTTCAGTGGAAACTGCATTCCTGTTCTTTCTGGCCAACAAATTTCCATCATTTTTCTATGATTTTTAAAACACTTTACATAAGCCTTTATGTATAATGCACAATAAAGGTATTCATAACGTACGGCGTGATGCATTATATCTTTTCATAAATAATTTTGTAATAAACATTCAAAACAAGGCATAATACTTTCTAACGATGTAACAATTAATAGATAGTATTATAGAAGTATTATAACTGTGGTTACAGTTATTCATGAAATCATGAAATCATACAATGCATTATAAGGTTCATAACAAGGCATAATAAATGCATTAAAAGTGCACATAATAGTCTTAAGTAATCTTAGAAGTATATTTAAAAAAAATTACAAAAAATCACTGTTTTTAACAAGTAATACACTTTAAAGTATATAAATTATGTAATAATATCAAATCAAAAGATGCGCTTTAAAGAAGTGTGTGTTGATGTGATGAATAACACTACAGTGCATGCAAAGTACTTCATTAAAGTATTATTATAGTAAAGTACTGTAAAGTGGTATTCAATATTTAATTTAAAATTAATATATTTTAAACACACTAAACTGCGGCTTCATTATAAATATGTAATTACAAATATAAAACAAATATATGTTAAAGCATACTTGTTTCTCACAAGGTTATGTTACTGTGTATACTGTATTATGGAGATTTTCTCAATGCAGTCTGCTCCACACACTCAAAACACACTACCTCTTTTGGTGCACACACTGCAAAGTTTTGTTTTAGCCCAGACTTTGTTGAAGTTTCACTACCCCTTTGTGCATCTTCCTACTTTTTCAGACCACTGCAAGGTCACGTGAAAACACAACAATGTCAGCATACTACAACTTTAAAAACTGTGCATTGGTGTGTCATATAAACTCTTGATTGAAATTACAGGCTTCATTCATAAAACATTTGCAAATATATGAATAAATTCAGAGTAACTGGAGTGTAAAATGGACCCTTCTGAAAACCAGAGTCACAAACCTCAGATTCGATAGTTAAACATGTGTATGTTAATAAGCAGATTACCTAGCTATATTGGCAAACAATTTGCAAAATATTATTATATTACATATGGTGTTATCAAAAAAATGTAACGTTTGGATGTTTTACACATAATTTATACATTGTTGGGAGCAGGTGTAAATTGTTTTGTGTACCAAATAACATTTTGAAAATATGAACATTTTCATAAATCCCAAAAATGTATGCCAGTCCAATGACTTAACAATTTACACACACACACACAAACACATGTTTGTTTTTGTGAAAAGTGGGGACATCCCATAGGCCAAATGGTTTTTATACTGTACAAACTGTATATTCTATCGCCCTACACCAACCCTACACCTAACCCTAACAGAAAACTTTGCTTTTTTTTTTTTTTACTTTCTCAAAAAACAACTAATTCTGTATGATTTATAAGCGTTATGAAAAATGGGCACATGGGTTATGTCCTCATAAGTCACCCTCTCCTTGTAATACCTGTGTCATACCCATGTCATTATACAGAGTTGAGTCCTGATATGTCACAAACATAAGAGCACACACACACACACACAAACACACACACACACGCACAAAATAATCATTCTGCTTGTGTTTCATGAATGAAGCCCATAGTGTAGCTCTATGTTTTCTTCTTTGTCCTGCAGTATCTCAGCTTAAAATGCAAAGACAACTATATATGAGTAAGCCATTCATAGGTCACGAACAGTCCAGATATAATTTATGATAAAGATATTATAAGCAGAAATTATAACCACTGTGACACTATCAAAACATCCAGGCCAGCCCAACACAGCAACTTTAACTCAGTCAGAGTTTTGGGTAAGACTCTTTGTCTGTTTTGTCTGTCCAATCTCAGACAATCTCAATGAGATCCTCATTATTATTAGCCTATATTATAATTCTGTTTGATACCACAAATGGTGCAAAAAATGACACACTCCATAAAGGTAAAGGCCCACTAGTGACATCTAACGGACTCATAATATAATACAGTAATTCTCAAACTCTGCCGTTCTGGATTGCATTATTATGTACTATGCAGCACACAGGATGCAGAAGTGTGAGTTGTTGTTTTGAGCACAGAATGAAGAGGACTCACAGGAGTGCAAGATCTGGATCTTTCCATAAGTCTGTTTTCCCACTCTGTCAGTCGCCTTTCTCTTTCCGCCAGCTCTTGCTCCTTACAGCTCAGCTCCCTCTCCAGCTGCTTCAAGCGCTCCAGCGTCTCCTCAATCTCACACCTCACAGACAGGAGACACAGCAAGTTTTAACAACACACGTATATCATGTACAAAAAACATGGAAAAATCATTATTGCCAATTCAAAATGCACCTTTGACCTCACCCCCCCCCCCCTCCCAGCTGTCTGCAATTCACATCCGTGCCAGCAGGTGGCACTGTCCGCTAAACAATATGACCCACACACAAAGCCTTTAGTGAGGCTATTAATAAACAGGTATGTGTTTATGTGTTCCTCAACCCCTCTGCCCTCAAAGTCCTATCAGCCCCTGCCAAACTCTCTCCACACACACTCTCAAAACCTCCCTCCTGCTAGAATTGATTTCTCTACCACTCTCATGAGGAGTGTTTCCAGAATGTCTCACCCTCCCTCTTCCTCCCTCTTCTGCGCCTCACTCTTTTTTTCCATTCCTCTCAGTTCTTTTCTGACATATCTCCCTTCATGCACTGTCGAGCATTCATTGTGTCCGTTTCCTCTATTTGTTTTTGCTCTTACAACTCATACCACTATGTCCAAACTTTTAAAACTTCAATTATTACATTATATAAACACCTCATAAGTGTCCAGTACATTAAGACACCAAAAACTAAAAAAAAAAATTGTCAGCAAGTTCTGGGCTGTATGTACCTCCACTCTGCTTTGTTATGTAAGAAGGAGTTGCACTGGCGCGGCAGTTTGCTGTCGTTTCTCATGGTCTCTAGGGTGCTCAGGACCTGCTTGAACTGTGGCCTTTCCTGGAGATGAAAGAGCGTGTTTATTAGGATCATCCGTCAGCACATTGTAATACACAGACTAAATCAAAGTTTGAGTTCAAGCATTCATTAAAATGATAAAAACCTCATCCACTCTCCTTTTTTTGGTCACTTAGCTCTTAAAATGTTAGGTCATAAACCCTCGACACACATACCTATTCACTATAAATGTTTAGGAAATTTGAGGTCACACTGAGGTCAGCAAGAATAAATGGCATACTTTGAACACGATTTGAATATGAATCACAATTCTCTGAAATAAATAAAAATACACTAATTCTCCACCTGCTGAAAAATGTTTTTCTCCTAGTATGTTTTTTCAGGCTCAGTGTGGAGATGTTCCTGTTTCACTAAGACTTCATTTGAAGGGACAGCTGCTTGTGATGTTTCTTCATTTGCAAGTCTCTTTGAATAAAAGCATCTACTGAATGACTAAATGTAAACAGTTTATAGGATTCCAGTGAGCCTGATCCTCATATGAGCTGAATTTCGGCTCTATCCCACCACGTACCTTGGGCTCTGCAATCCAGCAGCGTCTCATCAGGTCTGCGAAGCTGGCGGGACAGCTGCTGGGAATGGTCGGCCTCTGGAACACATGCACACACATTAGAATCCATTTCGAAAACCCATTATAGCAGCCATTACATCAAATTCTAATTTTAGCACCAGTCCGGTTTAAGCTCCCAAAAGCAACTGCTGCAAAGCGTTCCTCTGGGCTAAGTTTACATCACAACTCATATGGCGCATATATCTCCATTTTCAAAGAGTCTGATATATAATAACAGTTTTTAACAATGAGCTTTTACATGGCCGCTGTTTACACGGCTAAGTGATAAAACGGAGTTCTCACTCAAGATAATGGAACTTTAAGAGCATGTGAGGAGAGATGCTGTAATGGAGACTTGTCGAATCCCATTTGATAAGCCACACATGTAAGAGTCTAATACTGTCCAAGTGGCTCGTCCAATAGCTATAGCGTCACAGTATTAGATCTGACAAACAGCACTGGCGCACCACATAATCATGAGCCCACGACAGAATGGAAACTGCGCCTTCCCACTGGGAATTTAACATAAAACCAAAATATCTTTTCATCCATCTTTGGACCTCTCCCACTCCCCCTCGCCAACATTTTCTCTTGTAAGTACTTGTTCCCTTTCCTCTGTCTCAGACTGGGATGTTTATCTTAAAAGGTTTCCTGAATACCCCCTACAGCACTAAAACCACTGTGGTCTCATCCCATCTCCACTCGATGGAGAGAACCAAAGTATATCTTAACGTTCTTTAATGTATGCCGGAGCTCAATAAAAGTTGCAGGGGTTCTTGTTCACATACAGAGTGAAGCCTCTGGATCAGCCCGCTATAAATAACCAACTGAAGCAAGCAATGGAATCTATGATCATACTGTTCCGTTACCCGCAGGAAGAACAAGAAACATGAAAGTTCCAAATCATTATCATTAGGTGTGGATCAGTGCAAAGTTCATCAGCATTCTAAAATTCCTTCTTCAGGTCAAAGTCTTAGGAAGCACTGCATATGTATAATTGTAATATTTTCATTGGACTGGTAGATCTGAAATAATCTGATCAACAGGATAAAAATAAGCATGTAAAAGCTTGAAATTGACTACTTTCTCAATCAGATTCGAGAATACCTTACACACGTGTGCAGTCCCATGATGCATAATAATACATATTTCTTAAGAATGTGTTTACATCTTTGACATACATTTCAGCTTTCTTTACAGATGTGTTATTAAAATGACCAGCTCTCCAGTTCTGAACATGGCAACTGGGTGTAACGCATGGCTTTTATTCAGAATACATGTAATGCACATCTAAACAAATATGTAAACTGGGCTGCAAAGTTTGGGGTTCACATAAACGAGACTTTCAGAATATGAAATGGAATTGGATTCAGTCAAACTGAATAAAATAAGTGCATGTAAACATAGCTAGTGAGTGAATTAGTGATTCTAAATGGACTATAAAATTAATTCAATTGGTTAAAATAGTTCAGTCTAATTAATGTTGGCTATTTTGTATAATATTTTTTGTGTCTTATTTGTAACTGAAAGCATGATAAAATTGACCAAAATGTGATAAATGAGAATGTGAATGAGTTCTCTGGGCACAGATTCCATGTACAGAAATGGCATTCCTCTCTAAAGAACACTAAGGGGATTGTGGGATACTGTGTATTACCTCGTGTTTTTCCACCACCAACCAGGCCACCTGCAAACCCTCAAAACCTTTAAATGGCACCTCTCTGGTCAGCATCTCCCATAATACCTGCAAGACCAACCACAAATCAAACAATAACTGTACAGATGTCCTGGCATTGCTCTCTACAACAAAACTGGCATGTTCCACAAACATAAACATATATGGGTTGAACAACACGGCAAGCAGATTATGCCACCTGTGTCAGTCAAGCATATATTGACAACAGCCATGTGTGTGTATATACTGTACATCTTATTTTATGAACCTTGTTTTTAATTACAGGGACACAGAGAAAAAAAAAAAAATGTGATCACAGCACATTCATACGACAGATATAAGCACTGACCACGCCATATGAGTAGGTGTCACATGTTTCTGAGACGGGCAGACTCTGGATCACTTCAGGAGCCATCCAAGGGAAGGTGCCCACCAGAGACATGTGCGTTGTGTGAGAAACCAACTTAGATGCTCCAAAATCACAGATCTGAAACCGAAAAAAAAAAACTGCATTATGCAGGGACTGTCAATTTCATATTTTAAACACACTTTAAGTCCTAAGACTTTACTATGAATATTTAGATGTGAATAAAAAACAGGAAGCATACCTTTAATACATTGTCCGCAGTTAACACAACTAATGGAGAGAAAAGAAAACAGTGATTTGTGTATAATCTTCATGTTTGCATTTTTTGCATGTGAAATTGCTCACAGCTAAGAACTCACCATTTCTTGACTTCAGGTCTCTATGAATGACTTTCACTGGGGCCTCGGCATGTAAATAATGCATTCCTGCAGAGAAACAAATCACAGAACCAGCCATTAGCTCATAAGGAAAATGTGACTGAGCTCATTACATAAACACATGTATTCATACAGGCACGTACCTTTAGCAATATCCATCGCCCAGGTCATTACTTGATCCATATCCATGTCCTCACTGTCAACACTGGACAAATATTCATACAGTGATCCTCTGCTGGCATATTCTACAATACAAACACACAAACCATATACATATCACCACATGTTTCAAATAAATATTGTGGAGCTGATTTATACTGTAGATCAGTGGTTTTCAACCTGTGGGCCGCGGCCCTTGCAGGTGGGCCGCCAATTATTTTCTGTTCATTTGCAGTCCATTCTAGGGCTGTGCGATTAAAAGGAAACGTCCTAAAATCACGATTTGAGCGTGCGCGATTTCTAAATCGCTTTATAGCACAGTTTTCCGTGGCCCTGACCTCCCGTAGTATGCTATCTGATCCAATCAGAATGCATTGCGCCTAGCGCGAGAACAGAGACTGGGCATATGCCTAACTCCAGGTTCACACACTGTCTGTGATGCGCCTTTTTTCTGAGCCAATGTTGACGGATCAGAGCGTTCTCACTGCGGTAAAAGGCTAGAAATAAAAATGTGCGAAAATAATTCATGTCCAACACATGAGCATAGAGTGAATTTGTTAGTGAACAGGATGCAGTTTAAGTGAGAGGAGACACGTTTTAAGTGTGAACGAGCAAAGGAAATCTGCGTGCGAACAGAGAGATTCGCACTCGTGCATTATTTTAATGTGCTTTCGCGTTATATTTATGCGCTCTCACTGCTGACTGCAAACACATAGCCTACTGTATACACACTGCAAACACCTGAGGCACCGCTACAATTAATGAGCTCTATGAAGAATGCATGGCAAAAAAGAAAAAAAAGTCCCTGTATACAGGATTTTTTTTTTTTTTTTGCCACAAGTCTATACATTTTTTTACATCTTCACTATAGTGATAATTTTGACTTATGTCTGTTCTAGAGATGTTACAACTTTTTGATAAAGCTCTGATTGGTTTTCTTTTGGAAATATGTTTAAAATTAATCCTGAATGCATTTATGACTGTAAAAGCATATCGGTGTGAAAAAAAAACTATCGCGATTTTTTTGATCAATTTTGCAATTGTGACAATTGCAAAATTGATCAAAAAAATCGCGATAGTTTTTTTTTTTTTGTCCATGTTTATTCAATAAATACAGTTTAAAATCTAGCTTCTGAGTACTAAGTTATTAACCCAACAATAGCGGGGTCAGTTAATTTTTTTGAAGTGGGCCGCGCAAACATATGTGTTTGGTTGTGTGGGCCGCGAGTTGAAAAAGGTTGGGAACCACTGCTGTAGATGATAACTTCATTTTTTTGGACCACAACATTTTGGGGTAGGTAAGTTTTTAAAAATGCTTTTTAAAAGTCTCTTGTGCGCACCAAGGCTGCATTTAATTGCTAAAAATTATATAAATAAAAGTCTTTAATATCACTTCAATTTAATACATCCTTGCCGAACAAAAAGTACTCATTTGTGTGTATTGCTTGTCATTGTAACCAGTTTTACAGAGCGAGAGACAGAACAAGCGAAAAGCGTGTCTCATGTGGAGATGTCAATCAACACATGAGATCATCTATCACCAACCCTCGAGTGAAGAAAAATACAGCTCAGGGCTTCCGTTTTACACATGCACACATCCACAGACACGCAGGGAGCAGATGCTGGCAGCAGAAGTCAGAGAAAGACAGCATGCACAGGCGTTAGATTTACTGAAAACCCAGCTGACAGAGCCACTGACAGACATGCTCTCGAGAAATGATTAGGCCACATAAATCTGCTCATAAGCGCATTCACATCCCTGGAGACAAAGATCACAATAGGATGTTTAAAAAAATGGCAAGACAACTGTGCAAGCGTATAAGTGTGCGTCTGCCCTGCTGATGAATTATCCTCACACCCTGATCACCCACAAAGCTTTTTACAGTCACAACAACATGACAATAAGCAGTGCTTACATTTTTGGAAGAAGGGTACAAGAGGGGCATAGTTTAGGAATAAAATAATCACAAAGAATATATCTATAATATCTTAGCGATTTCTCATAGACAGCAATGAGATTAGTGCAATTTTCCATTTCAAAATTATTCAAAATTCTAAATCATTTAGAAATCTTTTAATTGCACATCAAATAACAGATTAACTTTCAGAAGTTTAATACACAGCTTTTTATTAAAACTACCGGGTTGTTTGATAAACTTTCACTGCATGGCTGCAAACATCTTTTAATTTCATACTGTAAGTCATTTATTACATTTATTTTAAGAAATATTCAAATAACTATTATATATTGTAAATCATAAGGTGCATCTCAATAGATTAGAATGTTGTGAAGAAGTTCATTTATTTCAGTAATTCAACTCAAATTGTGAAACTCGTGTATTAAATAAATTCAGTGCACAGACTGAAGTTGTTTAAGTCTTTGGTTCTTTTAATTGTGATGATTTTGGCTCACATTTAACAAAAATCTCAACAAATTAGAATACTTCATAAGACCAATAAAAAATAAATTTTTAGTGAATTAATGGCCTTCTGGAAAGTATGTTCATTTAGTGTACATGTACTCTATACTTTGTAAGGGCTACTTTTTCTTTAATTACTGCCTCAATGCAGCATGGCATGGAGGTGATCAGTTTTTGAATATATTATAATATATTGTCATTTATTCTACAGGGCAGTTGAATGCTTGAATCTGATTGGCTGATGAACGTTCTGAGGAGTGCAATTATTTTCTGGGAAATGCACAGCATACGTAGTTCCAGGCAGCTCTCTTGGCCGCATTACAGTTCAATATCACTTCGCATAGCTAACTTAGCATACAGTAACGATACAGCACACAGGAGTAACAAAAACAACAACATGAAAGTAAATGCAAATGACATTTCTCACTAGCGAGGTAATAACAGCGCTGTTTAGAGACTCTGCTGCAGAACACTGTTGAGGGACGCACAGAGGTAGCCTGATTTCACACAAGCTCTCTCTCTATCTCTTTCTTTCTCTTTCTCCGTGTGTCTCTGTCTCTCTCGCTCTCTTTCTAATAACTTAATTAATAACTGCATTAGAATGCTATCAAAGGCTCAAGGCTACATTTCCATCTTAAAATGATGTTTTTGAACTAACAGAAGAGGCATTGGATGAGATGCAGAAGAAATAATCTAAAAACCGTATGAATCCCTTTAAATACATCATTTGAATGATGTCTTGAGGTGTGGTAACCGTAGTGTAAGTGGAATAATTGCGTCGTGGCTGCATCACCACTTCGGGTGTGCATTTTTTCCCCCAATAATTCAATGGCCCAGAGTCAATTATTTGGCTATACTATAAATTTACTGATGAAATCATTTAGTTCGTTTTAACATGGGCTTCCATTATTAAAAGAAACCTAATACACTTTATAATTTGCATTTTTTTCTTTTTTTTGCGTAATGAAAATATGTGCCTTGAGTTTATTCAGTCATAAAAATTCTTAGTTTTATATATTTTATAAAACAGAGGGACAATTAATTCCAAATAGGAAAATATCTCACAATCCTCACATTTATTTCTTGCTAGAATTGTGTCATATAAACTCAAATTTCAGACTTCTTTTTCTTTATACCTCACAGTTATAACTTTTTTCTCTCAGTTCTTTTTTCTCTTAGTTCTTATGATACTTCTTAGCCATTCTTTTTTTGTTTGCAATGCTTGGAATGAAATATGTTTATATCACAATTCAGATTTTCTCGCAATTTTTCTCAGAATTCAAAAATTCCTCATTGTGAGCTATAAGCTTAGTCTGGCTAAAAGTCGAGCTTCCATAGGCAATAGTCTGAAAAACAAATATTTCAAATATTACCCTATAGTAAATATTACTCTGTTTTCAATTTTTTATTTTTATCCAGACCAGGGAAAAAATCTAATTCCATACTTTTACATAATATATTGGAATCTCGGATTTAAAGATATGCGCAATGGCCAAGAGACATACCTAGTAACCTTTTTTTTTTTTTATCTTATGGGCATTTAAAGAGAAACCTTTTACCAATAAAAACTGGTTATAAAACAAAAAGAGACCACGTTTTATTATTACCTGTGACAATGCCAAAGTTGGGCGCTTCCAGAATGGCTCCATAGAACTGAATAATATTTTTGTGGCTCAGGACACTCAGAATCTCAGCCTGGATGAGGTGAAGAAAAAAAGAAAAAGAAAACAGATGCAGAGGTGAAATTCACAGACTGTGGTCAAACACTCAGGCTCAAATGAGTGCTGCATCAATGTCATAAAACTATTTTTTCATTACAGTATGTCAAGGTCAAATATTACACTAGAAATGTGCGTGAACATGGAGCCATTAGCAGTATTGTGGGACATGTCCGCTGGGACTCGAACTGAATGGCTTCAGCCAGGAAAGCTGCTAAACTCCGGTAAACAGTGGAACAGACTCTGTCAGTGCTGCTGAGCATGCATCAATACTGACAGTAACACACACCGCCTGCAAACCCACATAAAGATGCTACATTTTACACTTACAGTATATCAAATTTGCTTTAGATAAACTGAGAAAGGCGGGGGAGAGATGAAGGGAAAAAGAGATGGTCATCTTTACACCCCCCCTCTCTCATGACAATAAACAAGTTTGACAAATGGATGGAATAAAGGAAATGATGTAACATTGGCTATGTACACACATACTGTGTCCAACTTTCTCAACATTTAGATTATGTAGTGAATTTGATTAATAACTTACCATTATCTCAAAGGATGCAGTGTGTCATCTCAGTATTGTTTGCCTGCATGCACAGTGAATACTAGGACATGCTGATTTGATCTACTGCTTTTTTCTTATTATTTTGCTTAGAATGCATATTTAGACTTTTAAAACAAACTGTGCATGAACAGCTAAACAAAATTGTGTTTATCACTTCAAACAGGCCTGACAAAAACATATATGCATGCATGTATTTAGTAAAGCAATATAAGCAATATAGCTAATCTAAAGAGCTTGATTGTTTATATTGTTGCAAAATGTAAGCTATTTTATCATCCAATGCTAAACGTGACTATAAGGCATGAATTAGATATTAATATAAACACAATGGTTCTCTGTAAAGCTGCTCCGAAACAATGTGTACTGTAAGATAAAATTGATTTGACTTATTCAAAAACTCGGACGGACCTCAGCGTCAATCTTCAGCAGTTTTTTAACAGCCACTTCTTTGTCCTGTGAGATCCAGTGTGCCCGGTACACGCTCCCAAAACTCCCACCGCCGCAGTTCTCATGGAAGCGGACGTCATCGAAACGGATCTGAACGAAGCTAGCGCTGAGGGACGACATCTCATACTGACATTCACTGTGGCTGAGGAAAGAGAGAGACAAAGCTAATATATATATATATATTTGGCCAATTAAGTGATCAGGACAATGTCATAGATTATTTTTTATAATACTAAGATATAAACTGAGATAGAATAACAGTATTTTTCAAATTAAAAGTATTAAAAAGTCTTTATTTAAACGACATCCACTATTAATTTTCTCAGTTTGCAATGTCTTTTTTGCTAATCAGGATTTGTGCTGGCAGATTTCATTTACACTTCGAAGTCTTCTATTTATTTTGTTTAGTTTTGTTGATACAAACCTCTTGTGTGGGCAGGCCCTGGACAAAAAACTTAAAAAACTTTTGGAATGTTGCTAACTAAAAATATTTAAATCAACACTGAACAAAAATATATTAAAGCAAAAATTATATATATATATATATATATATATATATATATATATATATATATATATATATATATATATATATATATATATATATATATATATATATATATATATATATATATATATATATAATTATAAAAAATGTCTAAAGCACATAACAAAGTAACTACTCTCAAAATGAACACTGAAAATATAAAAATAATAGGTAATTCAAAATAGTCAAGCAATAAATGCTATAAACTACACCAGGGTCACATGACTTCAATGTCACCAATCTTCATTTTTATTTTTTTGAAAACTTTTCATTCAGAATAGTTTGCAAGAGTGCCAGTATAAACACAACGAGACTAAGTTTTCCTGTTCGGCATGATGGCGTTTAATGTCCACGACAACTTATAAAAATCACAAGTGGGGTATTACTGTAGCTTTTTTTAATGTTGTAGCGAAAAAAAGAACATAATTTATTGTCAAGCATTTCATGTGTTAAATTTAAACACATATACATACACAGAACTCATTCCTGCAGCACTCTGTTATTTAAAAACATCTCAAAAGCAGAATGCTACACAACCATGCATAGAAACCTGCTGTAAAGTTGATGAATTATGATGATTCTAAAGCAATCCGAGCATGAGAGGAGTTGTGTTGAGCGGCCCCTGCGTATGATTTACAGTGTGATCCTTTACCATGTTCACATAACTGCAATACTTGCCAAGGGAACACACAAACTGGTAAAAAAAAAAAAAAAAAAAATTATATCCTGAATGCACTGTAATTTGCTTTGGATAAAAGCATCAGCAAAATGCATAAATGTAAATGTAAATGTAGGTATTTGACTTCGGTGTTCTCCACTACATCGCTATTGGACTCCTGCCACTTTTGTCTACACTAAACCCCAGTCTTATTTTACAGGAATTATGAGAACATAAGGATAGACAAACGAGAGAGAAGGGGCTTAACAACAACTGTAATGTTTGAGATTGCTGTTGAAATAGAGATCAGAAATTTCTGTTAACACAAAATAAAAAATACAAATCTTTTAATTATACAGCAGGAGAGATCATAATAAGAGCGATCAGGGAGAATGTAACCATCTGTTTTTAATTCTGAACTAATTATGGTTTATTGAACTGGGCGCAGAGGAATAAACGAAGTGAAGCGCTGATATGACTATACACTTGTTGATGTGCTTGTTTGCACTTACAGCTGCAGCCACGAAGAACTAACGAGTCAATAAACCGGTTATTAATAACTTGTCCCTTGCTTAACCAGAACGTGCCGTCACAATGTTGGCCTGATTATTTTTCCATGATTTTCCAGGTCTCTATGATAATCTGATATGCCTCAAAAGAGTGCACCTATATATCCCTAGCATATTCTGACACCTAGATATGGCTTATGTTACATGGCCTGCAAAATATATACTGAAAAAAAGTGGAGTAGGATTTACTTAAAAACTGAAAATGTTAGTAAATTTTACAATTCCAGTAATTGTAAAATTTAATTAAATTAGATATTTTGAATTAATCTTAATTTACAACTTTGAAAAGCACAATTTCTTTATAGCACCATTAAGGTTCACCAATAAGGTTTAATTTCAAATCATAATTCTTCACAGAATTTTATAAAAGGGTTCGGCACATTAACCTTTTGCATTTAACTTAAAAGTCCTGCCATGTGACAAATGTATTTTTATTATTATTATATATTTGTATAATTAATAAATAAGATACATTTGTATATATTTATATTTCCCTTGTCTCTGTTTGAGGTTATGGAAAATCACAAAAATATTTTGTTATAAATGAAATATAACTTAGTAACACTGCAGTATATTGCAGTAACTCTTTAACATCAACTAACCATACTGTCATGTCAACTAACCATTAAGTGCGACGTAACCGGGTGTGACAAACACTGGTTGAATTTGCCAGTTTTATCCAATCCAAGAAGAGTGCACTGCTGAGTACTTCACATTCAGACCAGGCTCAAGTTAACTTTCACTTTTAATGTAGTAAATGCTTGTGTTGTTGTATTTGTTGTTAATGGGGTCTGGTTTCTTATACATTACTAACAGAAGCGTCACTCTTCCCTGAAATCTATGACCTCACCTCAGATTGTCTTCTCCGGTTTAGAGTGACCAGTCTATGTCCCGTACTCAGTCTCTCACATAAAGAGCGCTCAGTCTCTAAAAACAACCCGCATATCATCACTGTGGCCCTTTGGCTGTGACACCAGGAGGCAACAGGAGGCAAATGTGTCACTATTCTTAACTGGAACCGGCTCATTCATACCTCTGACTTGATCCATTGCCAAGAACATCCAAACATTTCTATACTAATTATGCAAATAAACAGCAAATAAGAAGCCATGGGAAATAGAAAGAGTTAAGTTAAAACATTCATTTGTAGTAGGCTATTTCCACATAATTTCTGTCCATGTATGAGTTTGAGAAGGAATATGCAAACTGTTGTTGTTGTTGTTGTTTTATGGTTTATTAATTTCAGTTCCCCTCTACTTCGTGTTAAAAACTTTGAAAACGTTTTAAATGCTTAAAAACACTTTTTGACAACGTGCAGTACTTTTTGAAATAATTCTGGAGACGATTCAAAAACATTACGACAAGAGCAAAATCAGCTGCGGAGTTAAATCTCATCCCACGCAATCATAAAGCAAATAATGTTACCATTAAAACATATCATGATGTGTGTTAAAGTTAACATTTAAAAGCATGGTTTCGTACCTGTAGTCGTGTTTCCGTGCGGGCCGCCTGTCGCTCTCTGAACAATCCCAGTCATAAGATAATATGCATTGCGGAGCCTCATTGTCTCGTGTTACCGCACTTCCATAAGAGGACACTCGCTTGGGACCCCGAGTAGGGCTGGACAAATTATGAATCCTACTACGGTAAAGGCTTGGTTTATGGATATTAACATATTAATCACTTCAAGCAGACGTAAAGCGGCAACCACACAGGAGAGACCGTAACCTAATTAATATTCATGACCCGCCAAGTTAAGATTCCTACTAGCGGCAGCATTACAGCCAATTAGATAAACGCAATAGGCAGACGTCATGTTACGTAATTAATATTTATTAGCAAAGAATTCGCCATAGTAGAATTCGTCTGCTCTTGAGCGCAGATAATGGTGTCGCGACTTTAATGACAATAGCGCCTCTACACGGATACAGAGAAGCAACGAAAGGGTGTGTTAATAATTATATTAATTAAATAATGAAGCACTTAATGTATCAGTTTATGTTCATTCAGAAATGTGATGAAAAATAATATAACATAATAATACATATGTATAACCCGATGTCAGCATACACATCTCATCTGTATCAGCTAAGTCTATAAATATTTTTAATACTGCATTGAAATCTTCATCTGTACTTTTCAGTTGCAATACTGTGTTAGATATTTCATATTGTTTTGTATGGTACTGATATATATTTTAACAGTAGCATACTTGCATACCAGCACACGGTAGTGCAAACTTGTTCATTTATGGCAATAGTCTTTTCTGTTCAATATGTATATATTGTTCTGTTAAGCTAGTTCACCCAAAAATAAAAATCTTTTAACTCATTTAACTATTGTTGTGTTCCTCTGGTGAAATACATCCATAAGTTTTAAATCATGAAGGCGAGTAAATGATGACAGGATTTTCATTTTGAGGTGAACTAACCCTTTATTGTCCCAAATAACAAATAATAGCAAAACAGAACAGAGACAGAATACATAAAACAGAGGAAATGAGAGGAAAACACTTGTTTGGATTGAAAAGTCCAATCACACCAACACCAAGTGTTCAGTGGTACATTTATTTAGATTATACCATTTACAAGGTAGGCGTAGACATTTTCCTGAAAGAAAATAAGCGCCCTACACACACAGCGTCTCACTTTCCAAAAGGCAGGATGAGAGCAAACAAAGGCCTTCTCAGACCGATTATGATAACTTAGCAAAATGGGTCCAACCATATAACCATATCCAAAAATATAACTCAATGTACAAAATGATCTCAATAATGCTACACGCTATGGCGAGAGGTAAGTTACTAGCACACAATTTAACCAGTGATAAAAAATAGTCCTTGAGCCAGAATACTGACATTTATATGACTTAAAACAACATACCACAAGACATTGAGGCCTGGATGGTTTTACAGAGTACCAATGATTCATTTTCTGCGGCGGGGATACGATCATTGTGTCACTGTTTTTTGTATGCATGATATGTAGCTTGTACTAAACTCTTATTTTTAGGATTGTTCTGAAGGTTTCGTAGGATCGTAGAAATGCAGGCTTGAGCACAGGCAGCAGGTTTACACTGTTGTATCATGGGAATGAACAAGGGCCTCACATAACTGGATCTAAGAATGAACACTTTTACCAAGTGCATTCTGCTTACACACACACAAACACACACTTTCAACCAAGGTAGCTCTTATGCTGACTGAAGTCATTAACATGCAACTCGCACACGCACACAAACAATCATACTTATGAGAATGCATCTTGCACATGTAGTTCAGTTGGCAGTGAAAGCACATACAGTCAGCATTCAGCTGCTCTAGCAGCTGATCGATGTAAAATTGAGTTCTACTGTAAACTGGATATACAGTGGATGTATTTCAAATAGAGAGAGAGAGGGATGGAAAACAAGAGAAAAAGTCTGAGCATTGGTCTTTAGCCCCGTCTCGGCTCCAGTCTGAAGGACAGCTGGGATAAGGTTCTCTGGTTGTCAATCACATTCAATTGACGCACATAATTCCTCACTTCCTGTGGGTTCTTGCTAGCTGGAGACACCTCAGCATCTGATGGAGGAGGGAACAGGGTCAAACTTCCATTAGTAATTGCTGAACCACAATGAAATGTGGTTGACTTAACCTTTTACTAATTAACCTACAGCTATAAGTTATAAAGTACCAGTATGCCATTTAGGACCATAATGTAAACATTGTCTCAGTATTTTAAATTTATGGCAAACAGCTGCCAGTTTTGACCATAAATTTTTATGGGACTATATTTACAATATTTTGATATTTTACAATTGTTGTGATTTAATGGCAATCCATTCTCTTTTACCTCTAGACATGGCCAGTTCTGCTTTCCAGATTGTCTAAACTCAGATTGTTATGAAGATGACGTGATTGACTGATCTCTGGGATGTAGCTTTATAACTAGGGCAGCTCATAAGGCATAAAGAAAAATGAAAAAGAGCATTAGTGTGTAGATGACTCACTGAACGGCTGGCTCCTGCAGTGCCTCATCGCCCGGACTGTGTTAGCAATCAGCCGCTGCAAACAAACAAACATAGTAGAAATACATACGCTCTAGCTGGCCAGATGAAATAAAATCTAAACATTACATGAAAAACTTCAAAACAAAAATGAGAAATGTTTCAATGCTAACTTACTGAAGTACATTTACTACAATTACATCTAAAACGGAAATAAATATAAAGATAAATAAAAATATAAAAAAATAATAAGAAAATGTCTATGTACTACTACAACACCTGCAGAATTGACAGTAAGAGACTCACCATCTTCTCAAAGTTCACCAGTCCATCAATAAAAGTCTTGTTCCCCTCATGAGTGAATGTCATGTCTGAAAAGAGTAGAAATGTTTAATCCCGTAGAACAGTCATGATATAATATTTGTGATAACCAGTATTTATCATCAAGAATACTGGGGCTAGGCCCCGCCCACACCTTTAATGAGGAGAGGCATAAAGGGAATGATTGGCGGCTCCATCTTAGCCACAGTGAGGCGGTATGCACGGTGATTCCTGGATGGATCCTGAGAGCAACAAATAAATCATACTTTAATAAACAATGCGTCTCAATAATAAAAATTTTTTTAAAGGAGGGCTAAATCATACTTTAATAAATAATGCATCTCAATAAAAAATAAATATTTTTTTAAGAAAGAGAGCTAGAATTCAAAATGTTTGAAATAGACTCACTAGTAAACTCTCAAACTCCGCGTAGAACTTCTTGAATTTACTAGGCAGTTTCTAAAAAGGGGGAAAAATTATTAATGGATTTTGGAAATGGTATAGACACTTCAAAATATGAAAATTTGAATACAAAGAATACATTTAAAAGAATATGGCACATTTTATATATATATATAATATTAAACTAGGCTTATTATATTCTGACCTCCCATGTCTGGCTGAGTCTGCTGACTGCTGGGTTGCACATGCCCATAATAATGGCAAAGAAAGAGTTCAGATTCTTGAACTCCCTACAGCTGTGGGAATAAATGCACAGCACACATATATAAAGTGCTTATCAAATCAGTCAGTATAACATGCAATGCCTTAAATCAGGTGCAAATTCATCATGAGTTCTGGAGAAATTAAATTATGTGTGCTGGAGAACTCACTGGGCGGCAATCTTGATGAACTTTTTGAGTAGCTGTACCCGTTTACTGAGCGTCCCGCACAGACAAACCTCTGTGACCACCCACAGCTGAACCTGATTAAAGCGCTTCAGAAACAGCTCTAGATTTGCTGTAGAGCGTCTGTACGCCTGCCGTCCGAACGTATGATACACCAGCTCATACTGCACACACACACACAGACAAAGTATACATTTTGTGGGTTAAAAAAATCATTTGTGCGTGTGTGTCAGTGTATGTGCATCTTTACCTCATGTACACAACTGAAAAGCTCCCAGTCATATTGTGTCATCTGGAAGGCCAGGTCTTTAGAGCTCATCAGCTCAAAACTGGACATCGAGCCTGTGGAGGGACCGTCCTGCTCTGGAAGAGGATTCTACACACACACAGTGTCATTACTAAATACACACAAACACATACTCCACAATTACAAATTAAAAATAATCAATATTTCAATATTCAATATTTGTACACTTTAGAAAGAAGTCTGTTATGCTCACTAAAGCTGAATGTACAATAAAAATCTGGAAAAAATGTATTCACGTGCTGACCATCCAAGTTGAACAAGAGTTTTTTCGTCAGAACATATTTCCTATGAAGAAACTAATAAAGAAATTTAGCCTTAGAACATTTCCTCACCAACGGATCCTCTGTAGTGAATGGGTGCCGTCAAGATGAGAGATGAGATGTTTATAGCAAACAAATACATTAGTAAGATGCGTTTAACTTTAAACCTCTGCTTCTGGCTAAAATAGTTCTCTATCCATAATATTGTTTTCTCCAGTGAAAAAGCAATCTCTTCTATCTGAATCAGGAGAGAAATATGTACAGATCAAGAACTGTTCACAAGCAAAAACTGTAGAAAATATCTCTATGTGCGAGGACAACAGTGGATGGACTTTTTGACTGGAGGAAGTGTTATTATAGATCATGGACTTTTATTGACAGTTTAAAGTTTAAAATGCCATAATGATGTATTTGTTTCTTGCAAACACACAGCTTTTCACTTTAAGACATTAACTGATGGACTGGAGTTTTGTGGATTATTGCAAAGTAATTATCCGCTGTTTGGACTCTCATTCTGACGGCACCCATTCACCGCAGAGGATCCATTGATGAGCAAGTGATATAATGCAAAATTTTCCAAATCTGCTCTAATGAAGCAACAAGCTTATCAACATCTTGGATGGCCCGAAGGTGAATACATTTTCAGTAAATTTCCATTTTCGGGTTAACTATTCCTTAAAGTGTCCAAATACTCCACATTTGGTCTCACCAGTGAATCAAGCTGTTCTCTGGAGCAGACAAACAATCGGCCGTTCACTCCTAGCGACTGAAACACCGATACATCATTGGGCTTTAAAATCTGCTTCTCTGCACAGAAATAAAGCCCAGACCACAAATCACATTCTGAACAGCTGCACAAGATCAACACCTAATACCTTTTATTATAGATTTCATGCACTTTATTTACTATCATTAATATTTAGACGATCACATAAACTTCAACCCATTACTTGATTTACAGTTCTGCTGGTACTTTCTGAAAGGTTTCGTTTGAAACTGATCTGGAAGTGGATTATGTAATGCAGAAACAGAGTGCTTCAGTACAGAATGTTGCTAGAGCAACAAAAAGGCTGAATATCTACAAAGTTCTGAGTGTATTTGTTTGTCACATCTCTAAGGGCAACCAATATTTCATCATGAGATTGTGTGTGTGTGTGTAGATCACCTCCAGATGCACTGAGGTTTATCAAAAGCAGCTCTTCAGTGGATCCCAGTTTATCCGCTACAGCTGCGGTCACCTCTCTCCCCGTGGCCAGCACAGGAACACGAATAGTGGTGTAAGTGTGATCGCTGCAGTACACCTTCAGGAGAACTAGACACACATGGAAAGACAAAGATGAGGAGACAGGAAATTTCACTGATTATCGCATTCATTCATTCATTCATTCATTCATTCATTCATTCATTCATTCATTCATTCATTCATTCATTCATGCATTCAGCATTCCAAAAAATTATTCTATATCCCACCTAACAGGGAACTTTCTCAGAAATTTGGAAAATGATCTATCCAGGTTTTTTTCCAGGTTATTTTCTTCACATTTTTTGTGACACAGAAATAGTGAAACATATTTCGTGTTCATTTGTTTTTACTCTCATGACTTTCCTTTGTTTCAATTTTTTCTCTTAAAAGTTCTAAACTGTTCATATAGACATACGCATACTCACTGTCATCAAAGCTCCTTATTGGCTGCTTTTTTGCAAGCCGCTCCTCTCCAGAGCTGAACTGTCGCAGCAGGACTTTATGCTAAGATAACAACAACCAAATGCATATGAACATGGCAAAATATTTATCATTTTTTAAAACAATCCAATTTAGACCACAGATATAGCTATACAGTAGATCTATAAACAATAAAGTATAAGAAAGCAGATCTACATTACCTTTTTTTGAGAGGTTCGTGCATCATCTGGACTGAAAACATGAAATGAACAAACCCATGTTGACATCAGTAACATTAACCATTCAGTTTAAACTAATAATAACAGCCCAAAAGGCACATACAAAACCCACTAAAAAACCTACTACTGCTTGATGATCCTCTCCAGCTCAGGAAGTAGCTCCTTCAGTGGACGCAAAACTCTTGCATCATTAGTTGCAAACCCATGCAGCTCCTGAATACACACAAAACACATTTAGCATGCATAATAGTCAGTTTGGTGTCATCTGACTACTATCATATCACCATGCAGACTGGTGGTAAGTGATTCTATGCTAGCATGTGTGTGTTTGTGTATGTTTATGACCTCCAGGAAGCTGAGCGCGGTGTCATCCTCCAGCAGATGGTGGCCCTGCAGGGCAGCCCAGCGCAGAGCCAAGCTGAGCACCCGTCTCTTGCTGGAAACAGAGTAGTCTAGACGCTCCTGCTCTGAGCCTTGAGAGGCCTGAGAGTGGTAGGTACACACACGCTAAGAAACATACTCATACTTACAAAATCAGTGTAATTACAAATAGATAGATAGATAGATAGATAGATAGATAGATAGATAGATAGATAGATAGACAGACAGACAGACAGACAGACAGACAGACAGACAGATAGATAGACAGACAGAGAGATAGACAGAGCTGATTGGTTGATTGATTTCACTAGAAGGATATTGGGCCAGAAGGGCGGGGCACAGCTGGCTGTTGGGCATGAAGACGCAATGCATGAGCGCAAAATCATCAAGAGCTGGATCTTTGGATAAAAAATATTGCAGATTTAATAAACATTTATTAAAAAAGTAATTCAACCAAGATGAAAATCTGCTGAGAATTTACTCATCCTAAGGCCATTCAAGTTTGTTTCTTTTTTCAAGACAGAAATGTAACGTTTCATCACTTGATCCACAATAGACCCTCTGCAGTGAATGTGTGCCGTCAGAATGAGTCTCCAAACAGCTGCTAAAAACATCACAATAATCCACAAACAATCCACACAACTCCAGTCCATCATTTAACATCTTATGATGCCAAAAGTACCATGTTTATAAGAAACAAATCAATCCTTAAAATGTTTTTAACTTCAAACTGTCCTCGATCTCTATTAATAACATTGCTTTCGCCAATAAAAAAGTTGTGTCGCCTGAATCAGGAGAGAAATATGCAAAGATCAAGCACTATTTACAGTTTTACTACTGTATATACAGTTTCTTAAAGTTTGTGCAATAAACTTTTACTTATTTAAATTAAAATTATGCATTTAGCAGACACTTTTATCCAAAGCGACTTACAGTGCATCCAGGCTATCAATTTTTACCTATCATGTGTTACCGGGGAATCAAACACACAACCTTGCGCTTGATAGCACAATGCTCTACCAATTGAGCTACAGGAACACTTATTTATCACCCTACATCCTTGTACATCCCTACAACTTAGTTTTTTTCTATTCCTATTCTTTTTTTTTCTCATTAGCACACCTGTACATACAGTTTATTAATTTTTTGTGTGCGGTTTATTTATATTTATACAGTATATGTGTTTTTTAATACATCTTATTTTTATTTATTTTTGTCTCTGTGTACTGGAAGCTTGTGACACTAAAACAAATTCCTTGTATGTGCAAACATACTTGGCCATAAAGCTGTCTCTGACTTCTTTACAAGCAAAAAACAGTTCTAAACAAATATATTGGTGATGTTCGATGTGAGAGGACAAGAGTGGAGGGACTTTTTCACTGGAGGAAGTGTTATTATAGATTATGGACTCATATTTTGACCAGAAGCAACAGTTTAAAGTTAAACTGTCGTAAAGATGGATTAGTTTCTTATACAAACATGCAACATTTGGCTTTATAAGATGTTAATTGATGGACTGGAGCACTGAAAAAAATTCTTCATTGAATTTACTTAATTTTTTAAGGTAAGTGGTTGCAATCCATTTATTTTAGCTACACTTAAACAAAACAAATTTAGTTGACAAACTTTCAACATTTTTAATTTATTTAAATCTAGCTCGCATAAAATGTTTGCAACCACTTGCCTTAAAAAAGTAGTATTGTTTTTTTTTCAGTTAGTGGTGTGGATAATCTGTTTGGACTCTCGTTCTGACGGCACCCATTCACTGCAGAGCATCCATTGGTGAGCAAGTGATTTTCTGATTAGGAAACAAACATTTACATCTTGGACGCCTGAGTAAATTCTCAGCAAATGTACATTTTTGGGTGAACTATTCCTTTCACATATAGCTTAAGTAGATTAATTAAGTTAATTAATTTTTATCTAATTTAGCGATGAATGTTAAGGTGCAGTACCTGGGTCAGAGAAATGAATGTCCAGTCGCATTGTCTCCAGCAGATGCTCCAGAATCTTCTCTGGGCTTCCTGACATCACAGTGTATCTGTCCAGAAAACCCAGACACAGAAAATTTAATTTGTTCAAATAAATGCATGGATAGATTAATTTATTGACGATGGATCAAGAAATGTATGTATAAACTAAGCAGACTGAAGGATGTGATCATATACTTGAAGTGGGCTTGGATGTTTCCATGGCTGGAGGGCCGGAGACTCTTCTGTAGCACCAGAACATCTTGGTCATGCTCTTTTAGACGCACAGTGTTTGCTTCTACATCCTACACACACAAACACACATATGCACAAATGAAAATGCATGCAGTCAAGAGGTCATTTTACCACTGTAAGGTTTACTAACTACTCATCATTAGTCAGCAATAACTGATGTTGTATACCCTGAGTATACGGTTGAAGTCCTCTTTGTCCACTCTCAGGAAGTGGCAGTTGTCCTCTCTGAGTACGATGGAAGCAGCGCGGGGGGCATCGTTCACCAAGGCCAGTTTGCCAAAATCATCTCCTTCATGCAGCGTGCACACCACACCCTAAACACACACATCTAATAGTGTTTGTCACTAGAATCACTCTACATAAATAAATGAAAACATATGCAGTCATAAATAAATAGAAGTAATATGACATGACATTACCTTGCCATAGATAACTACATTTACTGATCCCTTCTGGATAATATACCAAGAAGTGCCTTCCTCCCCTTGATTAAACACTAAAATAAGAAACGCAAACATACATAGCATATTACTGAGCCATCATAGTGTTTACACTACTGTTCAAAAGTTTGGAGTCAGTATGTGCCAGAAAAACTAAATTATTTTATATATTACCACCTTGTGTCCTAAATACTGGGGTTGTAACCAACATACAAACATTATCTCTCAAAATTTCAAAAAGTCAGTCAGATTTTTTTTTTTTTTACACTTATTTATATATTTGTAAAGATATTGTTTTATTTCAGCAAGGATGCACTGTGTTCACAAAAGTGACTATAATTACAATATTTATTATGTTATAAAATGTATGTTTCAAACCAATGCTATTATTTTTACCATTCTATACATCAAAGAGTCCTCAGAAAAAGTCTCACGATTTCCACAAAATATTATGTGGCAAGTATGTTTTCAATAATAAATGTTAAAATAATAAATTATTCTAAAGCACCAAACCAGCATATCATAATGATTTCTGAAAGATTATTTGGCACTGAAGACTGGAGAAATTGTGCTGACAATTAACAGCAATAAACTGCATTTTAAAATATATAAAAATAGAATATAATTATTTTAAATTGTAATAATATTTCAAAATATTTTTACTGTAGTTTTTGATCAAAAAACGCAGCGTTGGTGAGCTTTTAAAAATATATAAAAATCTTAATGACCCCAAAAAGTTCTACAATACCACCAGCATTTATGAGTTAATAATGAGTGTTGGTGAAAATTACTTTTAAAAGTAAAGCATACACTCCTAATTTCTCTTAAAGGGATAGTTCGCCCAAAAACGAAAATTCTGTCATCCTTTGCTCACCTTCATGTCGTTCCAAACCTGTATGAGTTGCTTTCTTATGTTGAACATAAAAGAAGATATTTTGAAGATTGCTGAATTTAAAATTTGGGGTGATAAATCCCTTTAACACAGGGATAGGAGAGGTCTCAATAAATAAATGGGACAACATTACGTTACTTATTTAAAAAAAAAAAAAATAACTCTGATAATCTGATGTAAATTTACTTTTCTTGTTACTTGAAAAAAAGTAATCTGATTACGTAACTTGAGTTACCCCCAACACTAATGATCAGAATTGAAAGAGCAGTAGAGAGACACTGAAACTCACACACAGTGCCTGCTTTGGCATGTGACTCGAAGATGAGGACCCCGGCGAGCTCTCGCTTCACCTGCAGAGGACAGCACAGCACAGCACAGCACAGCTCAGACCAGTGCTGATAACAGGCATTACTGTGGAAATGAGGCACGGAGGTCTCAATGGAGGACTTACAGTGTTAGACAGATGAGAGAGAGCTTTGATATGCAGCAGCTCATCATAAATAATCTCCAGGTCTTCAGCTGTTCTTTGACCTGGCCTATAAAGAGAACAAGGGACAAAGTAAAAACGGACAGTAGCAGAATTTGTGGGCTCAGAAGCACTCCTGTCCTAATGGAACCAAATGTAGATTTCAATACTGCAGGGGGCGCTGTTGGTCACTCACGGTTTCCTGAGGATCATTCGCATGTGGGCATCAGGGCCGATCTGGGAAAGGAAGAGGAGGGTCTCCTGCAGCTCTTCCTCAGCTTCACGTTTCTCATCATCGCTAGGCAACACCGCATCCTCCTCCTCGTCATCAAGGAAACGGTAAAAGAGGTACTTATCTTGAAAGTTCAGCTCATGGTCGACTGTCGGCATAAAAAGAAAGAACAGATAAAATGCAGTATGTATGTGATCTGGTGCATGGATCCATTCAGATGCTCTAATTAGAGTCATTTAAAAAAGTTCTTGGGGGATTCTTTTTAATTTATCAAGCCCTTACTTGTTTTAACTAGCTGGGTCATTTCTTCAATGTAGTATAGAGCTGCAGCAGCTGAACAAGTGTCATTGAGATGAATGGGAACACTAGATATCTTTCTCCAGGTTTTAAATAGCTTCTTGCAAAAACATGATAGAAAGTGATTTTGAGGTCACTAAAAAAAACCTAAATGATTCGTTGTCAACAAAAGCTCAAAAATATTAGAAATTGTGTTCGGCTATTGAAATAAAGTAAACAAAATGAAATATAAATATTAGGTAAAAATGACAAAAAATTTAATATCAAATAAGAAATATTTTATAACTTTTGTATTATAAAAAATGTACAAAATCACACAATAAAATTACTAAAACTTAAAACTTAACTAAAACCTAAACTATATACAAATATAAATATATTATATTTGTTATGCTTAAAATAATATTCCTAATAAAACTTCTAATCAATGAAAAAATAGAAAGAAACATCTGCAATGCTTAAAATGAACAAATTTACTAAGACCAGTGTAGTGAAACAATTTGTAAAAATGTATATGATAATTTAATAATCACAAAGAACAATGTTTTTCAGTTTAATTAGTATAATTTGTGAGTTTGATATTTTTTTTTTTTTACCGAGGCATTAAGGCAAAGATGTGAAAAGTTACTGCATAGTAGGAATGACCCGACTGTTAACCTGGCTGTCACTGCAGTAAATGACACAGGTGTACCGTGATTCAGGACCCCTTCCTCCAGCAGCACCTGCCACATTCCCACAGCGTGAGCCCGACTGTGAACACACGAGCTCTGCTGAAGCAGCCAGTCGACCAGCTCAGTGCCCACACAACACTGCCTGTAAACACACGCAGATCACATTCAACACACATGACCTAAAAGAGTAAACCTTGCTCACGCTGTGCCATATAACGTCACAGGCCACACACACACCTGTAGGTTTTCAGATGATATTTTCTATCTCTGATCATGTGAGGAGCTCTGGCCAGTATAGCATTACGTAAGACTTTTTCTGCCCTCAAAATCTTCTCTGACGGGACCTGAAGCGAAATCCGGGACAGAGAGAGAGGAAGTTGAGAGTGAGGCACAGAAAAACACTCCTGCACAGCCTATTTTCTGATCTATCACAGCATGCAGCACATTTAATGGGATTCAATGGCCTGCACTCATTTTGCTAGTGTAAATGACATAAAAGACCTTCTGTTAGCAGATGGTGTGTTTTAAATTCAATTAATTAGACGTAATTAACATAAAGCTGTGTCTGCGGTCTTGAGTTATGCGCATGGAAATGGGAATTAGTGTCAAATTAATCATCAGAAACTGTTTTTGAGTCACTCTCAGGAAACTGTGTCAGAAAAATTAAGATAAAGCAAACATGACATAATTAAAATATTGATTTTTGACAACTGCAAGTCCAAAGTACAGGGACTGTAATCAACATAGAAAAATATATGACCATTTAACAGTATGGGATTAATACTTTTCATCACAGACACCTTAAATTGATCGCAAATGACAGTA
Organism: Carassius auratus; assembly: GCF_003368295.1. Classification (NCBI taxonomy): domain Eukaryota; kingdom Metazoa; phylum Chordata; class Actinopteri; order Cypriniformes; family Cyprinidae; genus Carassius; species Carassius auratus. The sequence continues at coordinate 4,536,099 of NC_039248.1, read as the reverse complement.
AAGACATTTATTATGTTACAAAAATCTATATATTCAAAATATATGATTTTGTTTTAAACATATTCGTCAAGGAATTCAAATAAAAATACAAATATATTGCAATTTCTAGAAAAATATTGAACAGCACAACTGGTTATAATTGATAATAATAAGGAACATTTCTTGAGCAGCAAATAATCATATTATAATAATTTCTGAAGGATCGTGTGACACTGAAGACTGGAGTAATGATGCTGAAAATTCAGCTTTGATCACAGGAATAAATTACATTTTAAAAATTATTATTATACAAAACAGTAATTTAAATAGATTTTAATTAAAAAAAAATAAGTTTTTAATGTATTTTTATTATATTGACACAACCCATTAAACTGTAAAGGTGATGAATGGGGACATTGTGCAACTTTCACTAAATGGGGTGTAAGTCAAAATAGAAATTAAACCAATCATACCTTATTCAGGTTTTTGGACATAAAATTGAGAGGGTCGCTGTTGAGATTCTCTTTGTCCATCATTCCTGCATCCAACAGAAGATTGTTGTGAAATAATGACTGCTGTGTTATGTGAGTGTGTATGTTTGTATGTATGTGATACTCACTATCATTTGTAGCCCCGCTGTCCATCACTCCATACGGCGGTGCTAGAAGCCCAGCCATGCACTGTCTGTATTTCTGCAAGACACAGAATGACACAATGAAAATATATTCTTAGCCTCAAAACCTGAGTCATTTTCAAACAGGTGAACTGCCTTTACATCATTAAACTGAAAGCTCTGTAGTAAGAACATAGAGCTCCACCAATCAGAATGAAGCCTTCTGTGGCTTGGCAACGATCACTATGAATATTCAGATGTTTTCATTCTTTTCCTCTCTATCACCATGGTGATGGGTGACGAGGCAGCACATGCAACAGAGGAACAGCATGCAATGAATGAGACTCTGATACCGGCCCAAACTCACCTAGAGTTCAGACACACACATTATACTACACCTGCTGGAAATCTGTTCACACCTACTCCAATATGGCTGAGAAGGTCATCTATTTGGCATGTGTGAATGGAGTTTACAACAAAAGATTTCAAATAATAAATATATATTCTTAATCAGTGCTTTTCTTGTTTTTCCAGAAAAGTATTTAAATCATTAATTAAAAAAAAAAAAAAACATAATGTGTTATATATGTGTATATATATGTGTATATATATATATATGTGTGTGTGTGCGTGTGTGTGTGTGTGTATATATATATAAAGCAGGAAGGAAATAGGAAAAACATTATGAATATAGTCAATGTTTTACATGGTTTTTGCATCTTATATAAACTTTTCTTATTTTAAGCATTAAGGACATTTAATAATTACTACAAGAATAATTACTGGTTTATCCAAATTTTTCAGCAATCAATTTATCTGTCTCACTTCATCAGTTATTCATCAAATTTTACAAATATATGTATGTAATATCACATTCACATACACTGCATTTTTTATGTTTAATGTTTTGAGTTTTAGTGTTTTGTAAGGTTGCATTAATATAATAAATATACAGTAAAAGTAATTTTATGAAATATTAGTAAATTGTATATTCAATTAGAATTTTGAATATTTAAATATAAAGTTCAAAAGAACAGCCTTTAAAAAAAAATCAATTTAATGCATCATTGCTGAATATATATTTTAAACAAACCTTTAATCATTAGTGTATTTACTATACATACTTTGTACTTGTTTAGAAAAAAAGGTGTGTAATTACTTGTATAAAATGTTTCTGACATAATGCTATTGATATAGAATAGAATAGAATAGAATAGAATAGAATAGAATAGAATAGAATAGAATAGAATAGAATAAGATGCATTTCTGGACTTTTCCAGAAAGTAAACTGAGAAATAATATTTAAAATTATCTAAAAGAGTAAAACGAAATGCTGTCAGACAGGGACATGTATGTTTTTGCAACTCCACAGGATCCTTCACCACACACTGTGAGGTTACGGATCTCTGAGTGAGATGATGTAATTCAGATGCACTGAGCCTTCATTCATTCAAACGCAGTACTACAGCTCAAGCTACTCTGAGGCGTTGTGCTTCCATTGAGTAGAAGTGAGCGAGAGTCCAGAGGACATTCTGTATGACAAAGTGAACTGAATGTTTAGAGTTAAAGAGAAAACACAGAGGGTTACAACGGGAGCACTTGGTTTTCTTTGGCCACTGATTTGAAGTCTTCAAACAGGCTTTGTCCCATTCACACAAATGCACTTTGTATATCCTGTTTCCTTCCTGCTTCCTGAAGCTGAAACAAAAGCTAACTTTTCTTAACTTTTCCCGTCCCCCAGACACATAATACACTGTTGCTCATTCCAGCTGGCTGCCTTCACATAGGTTAAGTCATTCAGCCAGGATTATGCAATTAACAGCACATAAGCACACAAAACAAGAGTACTTCCTCCCTCATCGCCTGGTCAGGCGGTGCCCCCTGCAGCCTGGCACTGAACTGTCCCGGAGAGACAGAAGCCCCTCAACATTCAGCGCACATCCTCTGCTTTCAGCAGCTGATATTCACCTCACACCGCCGGTGCAAGTTCAGGGCTGACCATCCTATAAGCAATACTACATCTTCAAACATCATATGTTATGTAACAAAAAGCAGAACCATGATTTGCACCAATAACAAACAATACCATTCGCTAAAAAATATATCTGACATCACTAACCTCAAAAACTACGTTGATATTGCTGTGGCTCTGAACCCAGTGCTGGTTGTAATATATCTATAAGTGTGGTTTCCTGATTGTAAACTATGAAAACAGCATCAAATCTTTATGCATTAAAGACAATGAGCCAATGGGACTCACCCTTGGAAGAGTTTGTGGAGTGTAGTCCGACAGGGACGTGATGCTTGGCTACTTCCTAAACCCGGCAAACTTCCCAGCATTATCCAGCAAACGCTCCTCTGCTTTCCAGTCAGATGCACAAAGACATGAAATCATACCCGCACACCCTGATGCTCCAGTTACACACGTATGGATAATGTGATACAGTGTCCGCTCTTTGGATCTTTCTGGCTGAGCATCTGACTGGACTTCAGTAGCCGTTGCCAGGCAATAGCTGCAGCCAATCAGAGAGCCGCATTCGCTCAATTCACCCTGTACCACAGCATTACACACGAGTGAGGAAGAGGGCTGCTAAAAGGCTCTCAACAGCTTGAGGCTTCATCAATTATTAAGGGTATTAAATTGTATTTACACTGAACAGACAGTTGTGTGAGTGTGTGTGTGTGTGCCCTGCAGCTGTAGTGAAATCACCGTTATCACATTAGAGAGGAGGGTGGCTGTCTTTGAGGATCAGTTAGTTCAGTCCTTTTCCAGTCAGGTATACACTAATATCATTTTATGATAGTAAGTGAACCATGTTTTGTTGCATATTACAGATCAAGTCCAGTCCATTTAAGCTTTGTCTGTCAGTCCAGTGTTATTTTACTATTATTTATAGTCTTTTTTAAAATGTTGATCAGATTTTTTTCATTTTAATTGAACTTTTAATCATTTTGATTTTATATGTGCTTAGCAATTTGCTTTAGCCATTTTTTATATTTTTTTAAACATATTTTAATTGATGTTCTTTATTAATATTTCTGTTTAATTATTAGGGGTTCAAGCGCATAGCTCTGAAACCCTATTGTAACTGTTAGATTTCCACGTTAAACTGATCGTGTAGACCAAACCGTAAGTCGTAGAGACTTGAAACTTGGAGGGATGGTAGCACTCATACCACCTACATGACCTCGGCTCGCCTCAATCGGCCTGACGGGGGCGCTACTCACCGAGTCGAAAAGGGCAGGGCCACTTTCAGTAAAATGCCTATAAATCCTGAACAGAATGAGATATCTTCACCAAACTAGCTGTGTTTACATGGACACTTCTAATCCGATCGTAATAGGACTACAAGCACAATCTCATCAACAGACGACAAGTTTTGGGTGCGGGAAGGGGCACTTTTACACCTTTTTCTTTTTTTGTAAAATAACGTTAAGCAGCACAACAGTTCATGTGCTGGTCGTCGCCTAATTAGGACCCGAAGTAGATAAATATCACGTGTGCTTTTTAAAACATTATGCAAGAGCAGCGGGAAACTCTGAATATTCATGCAGTGTCCGCATGTCAAAAGAGTAAATCTGATCAGAAGCTAGTGACATGTAAACGCGCATATCAACCCGATCTCTTTATTCATCGTTCTTGTAAACACTACTTTCATATTCGTCAATTAGAATGAATTCAATCCGATGGAAGCAAAAAGTGTCCATGTAAACGCACCTACTGTATGTAGGAGCTCAAGCTGAGGTCACAGAAAAAATAAATTGTGGAAATTGGCCACTTGGTGGCGATATAAGTTGGAAAAAAGACTATTACTAGGTAAACCATTTGTCATATCAACTTGAAAATAGCTGTACACGGTCTTGGTCCAAAGTGCAATAAGTGTCTATGGAGACATTTACGTATATCAAACAAACATGGCCAATGAAGTTTGAGCACCTAATAGACAAGGTTAATGGAGGCCGATCGAAACGAAACTCAGTGGGCCTGTTTGAGTCACAGCCCCAAAGGTCTGTGAGAAATGTGAAAAAAATCGGCAACTTGGGGGTGGTATCAAATCTTTTGAGGGCGTAAACAATTGTGCGTTGCGCAATTTCCTGCACATCCATGCAATATTTGTAACGTAAGATAGACCTCCTCATTCCGAACCACTGATGTTAATCAAACCACTTTTAAAATGATTGAAAAGATGTGAAAAACCTACTTTTGCGAATTAGACCTAGGTTTTTGTATCAGTCTGGAAAAAAACACTGCAGTGCAATTCTCTGGACTCTAGGTCAATAACTATCAAAAACGTGTTGAAATTTACCCTTTGGGAAGCTATAACGGAGTCCTTTAGAAAAGGGCCTGTCCAAATACACCCAGCCTGTAAAGCCTGAACTAAACCTCAAAACTTGAAGAAACCTGCTGAGCACATGAGACAGGTGATTCTAAACAAGCACGCAATGTTTCAGGGAGAGATGGCACTATAACAGTCATAAACGGAACTATCAGAATGTGATAAAGCAGAACTTATTGAACAGAAGCTCAAACTAGAGGAGATTTACAGACAAAAGGCTGAAGGAGCGTTTGTTAGGTCGCGCAGGAAGTGGCTTGAAGAGGGCGAAAAGAGTTCTGCTTATTTTTTTAGACTTGAGAGGCAACAAGCTAGAAATAATCATATTGAAAAATTGAGGATTAAAGATAATATTGTGGAGGACCCTAAGATTATTGCAAATTTTTGTTCTGAATTTTATAGTAACTTGTATGCTTCGAATTTCTGTCAACAATCTACATCTGAGTTTTTAGAGTCCTTACATAATATGAAGCAGATTAATAATGAAGAGTCCAATATATGTGAAGCCCCTCTTAATTTACAAGAAATTATTGATGCAATTAATTCTTTGAAAAATAATAAGTCTCCGGGAACAGATGGGTTGACGGCTGAGTTCTATAAAGCTTTTAGCAAACTTTTATCCCCTTTTTTGCTCGAAGTTTTCAAAGAGAGTATAGAAAGAGCCCTGCTTCCTCCGACTTTGTGTCAAGGACTTATAACTTTAATTTCAAAACCAAATAAAGATCCCTTGTTAATTGATAATTGGCGGCCAATTACGTTGTTAAATAACGATTATAAAATTATTGCTTTGGTTTTATCAAAAAGATTAAAATGTATTTTGAATAATTTAATTGATGAATGTCAATCTGGCTTTCTACAAAAAAGACACATCTTTAATAATATACGTCTGGTTTTAGACATTCTAGATTACTCTGAATTTCTCTCTAATGATACTCTTATTCTCTTCTTAGACTATTATAAAGCTTTTGATTCCCTGGAGCATGAATTTTTGTTCCAGACTCTTCGTAAGGTGGGATTTGGTGACTTCTTTTGTAGATCTATTAAAATGCTCTATACAAATTGCAATAGCTCTATCAAACTCAGCAGTGGAACCTCTCCTAGATTTACCCTGAATCGTGGAGTCAGGCATGGATGCCCAATCTCCCCTTATCTGTTTCTGATAGCTACCGAACTTCTAAATTTGCATATCAGAGAAAGCCCTTTAAAAGGAGTAACTATTGATGACACTGAAGTGGTAATAAGTCAATTAGCTGATGATACCGTTTTGTTTTTGAAGGATGCCTCTCAGGTTGCGGTAGCATTAGAGACTCTTGAGCCCTTTTCCAAAGCCTCTGGCCTTCGCCTTAACATTAACAAATGTGAGTTACTCCCAGTTGGTCATTGTTTGGAATCTTTAATTTGTAATATTCCTGTGAGAGAGAGTGTTACTTATTTGGGACTTAAAATAATCAAAGATGATAAAATTAGATGCCCTTCCAATTTTCTTCCAATTATTGAAAAGACACGTAAGGTATTGAACCATTGGTTGCAAAGAGATTTATCACTCAAAGGCAGAGTTCTGCTTACTAAAGCAGAGGGCATTTCTCGTTTATCGTATGCCGCTCAATCAATCTCTGTTGACAAACACACATGTAAATTAATTGACAGTATGTTGACAAAATTCCTGTGGAAAAACAAAATACACTATATTAAAAAATCAGTAATACTTAATACACATGATAAAGGTGGGTTGAATTTTATTGATTTTAGCTCTCTAAACAGTAACTTTAAAATAAATTGGATAAGACAATATCTTAAAAACTCTTCATCTATTTGGAATATAATTCCTCGGTTTATATTTTCTCATGTGGGTGGTTTAGAATTTCTTTTGATGTGTAATTATAAAATTGAAAAACTTCCAGTCAAACTGTCTAAATTTTATCAACAAGTACTTGCTACCTGGAATCTTATCTATAAACACAATTTCTCCCCTCATAGTTTTTTTATTTGGAATAATGCTAATATTTTGAATAAAAAGAAATCTTTATTTTTTCATAATTGGTTTAGTAATGGATTGTTGTTAGTGAATCAGCTATTTAATAATGAAGGGAATTTATTTTCGTTTGCAGACTTTATTTCAAGATACAAAATACCTATTACATTAAAAGAATTCAAGGTGATTACTAAGGCCATACCTGCAGGTATACTTATGCTGTTCAAAAGCAGTGTATATACATCCACACTATCTGTCTGTCCTCCTAGACCTGAACATACCTCTGTCGGCACTATCTGTTTCTCTGGCTTAAAGCCTAACAATTATAAAATTAGATCCTTATTTTTAAGAGAGATTATCTCTACGCCTTATGTTATTTTCTACTGGAACAGTTTCTTTAATAATGTAAATTGGACTAAGGTTTGGTCATTACCTCAAAAATTCCTCCTTACAAACAAGGTTAAAGAAATCTCATATAAATTAATTCATAGAGTTTATCCCACAAAGGTATTCTTACAAAAATTTAAAATTAATATTGATTTAAAATGTTCTTTTTGTGAATGCTCCACTGAAACAATTTCACATTTGTTCTGGTATTGCCAATTTACCCAGTATTTTTGGAATAATGTGGAGGGTTTCATTGCTAATAATATTTTAAGAACATTTTCTTTATCTTATAAACATGTGATTATGGGTTTTTATATAAAGGATCGCTCTTTACAGGACGCTGGTTTTATTATAAATTTTATTTTATTTGTATGTAAATTTCACATCCATAAATGTAAGTTTACAAAAGGCAAACCTCTTTTTATGGTGCTTGAAAAGGAGATTAAAATGTACATAGATGCAATGTCTAAATCTAAAAATAGTAAAGCAATTAAAACGATTAATATATGCTCCTCCTTTAACATTTTCACTTAATATAAAAAATAAAATGTAATGAATGGAACTGACCTGAAAAGTATATATTCTGTACTTAAATTACATTGTAATATCCTATGGAACTGTTATATATATAATGTAGATCTGTTTGTAAAATGATGCTTATGTACCCTCTCATCTTTATTTATTTATTTATTTATTTATTTTTAAATCTTTATTTTGTGTGTGTGTGTGTGTTCTAGTTTGTTCTTTTTTGTTGAGGCATGGAAAATATTTTTGTTATACAAGATATGGCACTGTACATGCTACCTGTTGTTGTCAATAAAGCATTATAAAAAAAACAAAAAAAAAAAACAGTCATAAACGTCTAAAAACATCATATTTCTTATCACCTGGATTTGCCAAAAATGCTTTTTAAATAATTGATTTAGGTTGTTACAGGCTTGCTAAATAACTTGTAAATGACTTTTTCCTTATGTGCTTAAATGCCTAAAGTGCTCTAACCCTGGTAATCGTTAACACCCTAAATTGTATATGATTTCTCTTCACATTTGCTAAAACAGAGCAAATTTATTTAAGTCTGAATCATCGTCTCAAAAGCTTGTCACATTAATTAATATATTTGTTTTTACATTCAATTTGTTTCTATTATATCTGTTCTTAAATTTTATTATATTTGTTGCAGTGCAATCATGAAATACAATGCAACCAAACCAAACACCTAACTTGATAACCTGAGATAATAAATACATCTCTGAGCCATTTCAGGTTATAATATAATATAATATAATATAATATAATATAATATAATATAATATAATATAATATAATATAATATAATATAATATAATATAATATAATATAATATAATATAATATAATATAATATAATATAATATAATATAATATAATAGCTCAAGTGTTATTCTTTGTATTTACATGAATATTTATTTGTGTTCCACAAAAGAAAAGAAAAAAATCAAACAGGTTTGCAGCAATAAGAGTAAATGATGACATAATTTTCATAGATTCGGCATTGGATGAGCTACGTGTTTAATACCAGACTGATCTTAATAATTTAATACTTAGCCAGCACAACCAATAAATGTTGTTTACCTGGCATATTATCAACTTTTAATGAGCTGTAAAATCTGTAGACTATTACAGATGGGCTGTGTTGTCAGCCATATTCATTTCTAAGAACATTTTCATGCTATTTGTATCATTAAGAGTTCAGTACACTTATTGTTATTGAGGCTGTAATTGAGGCTGATGAGTTTGAAAGGGTTTGAAATGGTGGATGACACACGTATAAACAAATATATGAACTCTATCACCCATTCCCTCATTCACACACACGCACACACACACACACACAACGTACAAACATAAACACTCTGTTTTGAGCACTCGCCTGAATGAAAGGTTTACGAGAGAGAGATAGGAGGAAGATTGTAGAGAGACAGAGAGATCTTCTCCCACATTGTTTCACTGATGCATCAGAGACTGATACATAATTAATGATATTCAGCTGTGTGTGCGAGAAATGAAACAAAAATAAGGAACATATGTTCAGTAGTGAGCTGTGAGACACGAGTGACACTATCTACACACACAGCGCTAATGACAGAAGCCCGACAGCCTCTGTGTCTCTCACACACTGAGTCACACTCACTTCATGCTTAATGTTTAGGATCAGAAATGTTTAGCACATTAAAGTCATTAAAGCACTGAAGACAGATTCTTCATAAGACACAGGTGTCCACAGATATTGTAAAGATGAAATTTCAGCAACATTATAATTACATGTCTTCAGAGTCACATGATCCTTCAGAAATTATTATAATATGTTGATAATCATGGGATATTATTATTATCATCAATGTTGAAAACAGTTGCACTGCTTAATAGATATGTTGGAACCATGATACATTTTATACTTTAATGAATAAGTTCAAAAGAACACCATTTGCTTAAAATATTTTTTGTAACATATTATTTATTAGCTATATATCAAGTAGTATATACACTTGTGAATTACTCTGAAATCTCATTTATGTTCAAATATGGTGTCATGATATGTTTTTATCTTTTATTTAAATAACATAAGTGAGAATTGACAGGAAGAATTTCAATGTAATATCAATTGAAATGGTCTTTGTATGCACTCAGAAATATTGAAATATAGCTTATGAATCATTAGGACTAGATTAATTATTTTTTGTCTTTTTTTTTACTCAGCAGATTCTCTAAATACAATTTGTTTTTTTTAATGAAAAAAGAGCAGCTACAGTCAGCAAAATATTTTGGGAATGATTCATGAGGTAAATGAATGTTCACTTTTATCACTAAACTATTGCTTTAAATCTGGGTTATGAAGATCCATAGTAAGCAGAAGCATACACAAAGGCTGACAAATATTTATATACGTCATTTATGCTATTATGTTTTCTTATAATTCAGGTTAAAACCTTACTCCTCTGAGGCATTATTGAAACCAGTTCCAAAATATTGAAGAGATCTCAATCATATCAAGAAAAAAGGCTTTATGAGACTGAGATATTGTTTTGTTTTGTTTTGTATTTGATGAATTTTTAGCCTTTCTTTCTCAAGCATGAAAGACTGTATGTAAAGTGTAATGCATTTCATCCGTATAGTCCCAAGCACACTCAGAAGCTTCAGACATGCTGGGAATTAACCACTATGCTAAATTTGTTTAAGGCAATGAATCCAGATAGCTTTTTTTTATTATTATTATTATTTTTTTTTACAATATCCCAATACATTTTATCCTAATTCTCTGCTAAGTTAATAAGACAAACTTCAAAGACCAACACATGACTCCTGAATCGATTATCACCGAGACCACTGGCTTACATTAACAACACACACACTATGAAAGCCTGTTAAAGCCTGAGATTTGGCTTATAAATTGTGCAGAACAGCTCAAAGGAATTGACTGAGCCGTTAGCAGATCACAGAGCGCCCCCCAGTGTTACTGATCCTCAGTGATTACTAATGAATAAAGGCTTTATGTACTGTATATTGACTGTTAAAAAAAGAACAGTATGCACCATGCAATGATAAACAATAGCAATAGCATTTTTTATAACATGACCTAACCATGTTGCATATTTAATTCAGTATACTGTAGTTAGTTTGCATATATATATATATATATATATATATATATATATATATATATATATATATATATATATATATTTAGGGGAGCCTAAAACGTAATGAGTAAAATAGTATGGATAGGCGTAGTATGAAGTGTGCAATGATGACAATTATATGCAACATTTTGTATTTTATTCCTATTTTACTTTTTAAAAAGAGGCAAAAGTCTACACAATTAATGAGTCACTTAAAGAAATCTACACAATTGCACATTTGGCCAACTGTACCATATAGTTATTTCATGCATAAGGAGATCACTAGTATGGTTGTATGCCATTCAAAACATTAAAAACTTAAGATGCCAGTGTTTGTCATATCATTCATTTCTAACACACTTCCTGAATTAAATCAACTTCACGCAGCCTCTTTCCAAAAGTCTATGTCAGCGGCCCACGGACAGATTTTTCATTTCAGTTGTACCTGTCAGCCTGGAGCTGTAATGAAAATGCTCAGTAACATTTGCACTCAAACAAACCTCCCACAGGGTTTTGAACTCCCTCTGTTCGATGCGCAGAAGTTCACTGTTCTCTCGGCTGACAATCGTGGCATGTCGAGGAGTGTTATCCAGAATTGACTCCCCAAATGCCGTCCCCACTCCCAAAGTACAGATCGTTACAGCATCCTACAGAAAAAAAGAGGAAATATTTAGAAGAGTGAAGGAAAGGACAAACAGAGGGAGAAAGACCATGAAAACATCTTTGCAAGCTAATTAAATTATAAAGATCTTAATGGAGAAGTTCACCTAAAATTAAAACGATGCAATCATTCCACATTTAAACATGTAAGGCTTTAGTGAATAAACAAATAAAGGAATCAAGCTGACCAAAAAAACAATAATAATAATAATAATAATTTGCTAAAAATTTACTAATTCTCAGGCCATCCAAGATGTAGATGAGTTTGTTTATTCATTAGAACAGATTTAAAGAAATGTGGCATTACATCACTTGAATGGGTGCCATCAGAATAAGAGTTCAAACAACTGACAAAAACATCACAATAATCCACAAGTAAACAACACCACTCCAGTCCATCAATTAACAGCTTTTTGAAGCAAAAATCTGCATGTTTGTAATAAACACATCCAACATCAAGATGTTTTTAACATTACTTACAGCTAAAATATAGAGTCTCGAGCTATAATACTGTTTTCTGAATAAGGAGAGAAATATGCACAGATCAACCAGTCCAAGTTAAAACAGTCCAAAACAGTTCTAAATAACTATGTATTTATGTATGTAATAACTATGGATTTTGATGTGAGAGGACAACAGGAATTGGACTTTTTCCAGTATTTTGTCCAAAACAGTTTAATGTTAAAACCCATTAATGGTGGATTTGTTTCTTACAAGTGTGCATATTTTCACTTCACAAGCCATTTATTGAATGAATGGAGTATTGTGGATTACTTGTGGATTATTGTGATGCTTTTAGCAGCTGTTTGGACTCTCATTCTGAAGGCACCCATTCACTGCAGAGGATCCATTGCTGAGCAGGTGATGTAATGGTAAATTTCTCCAAACCTGTTCTAATGAGGAAACAAACTCATCTACATCTTGAATGGTCTGAGAATGAGTATATTGTCATTCAATTTACATGTCTAGGTCAACAATTCTTTTAAATTCAAAGCTCCACGTGGCTTTAAATGACTCCTAAATATTCAATCACTGTGTTTGCATTGAAAAGAATTGTAATTTTGAGGTGAATTATTGCTTAAAGATGACTGCTTTAAAGATGTACATTTATGCACACTCTAAAGGAATGTTCTCATTGAGGTTTAAAAAGATTGTTGCACATAACAAGTGATTTGAGATCAGTAAAACACAAGCTGACACACTCATAAATTATTCATATTACATTCACAAATACACTTCTTTTCTACACCCTGTCTTGCTTTTTACATTCATTTATTTAGAGCAGCGTGATAAGAGCTTATTGCTCAATGGATCACTCCATGAAACTGGAGGAGCACACAAGCCATTAATATTGCATCAATGAAACAGCGATTCTCATATACACATACTGTATGCAGATGTAAGTACAACCCAGAATGCCTTAAATATGACTGCTACGATGAATACAAACTCAGAGGGGAAAATATTATTCAGAAGTTACTCATTCACAATAGAATTAATTATTTTTATTATTATTGATTTCAGATCATTCCTGAGGACAAATAAAAATAGAAGCAACATACTGTCAGAAGCTATAAAATAGGATTTTGAAAGAATTTATGAGAAAGGTTTGGACTTTGCAAAAAATCTGAGCAAAGTTTGAGATTAAAGGACACATATGAGATTACTGTGGTCATTTTCTCATGAGAAAAATAGAAAAGGTAGACTTCAGCATACATAATTCAACAAGAATGATTTCTGAACGATCACGTGACACTGAAGACTGTAGTTAAAAAATAAAGTAAAATAAAATAAAACAAATTTAATAAAAAATAAATAAAATGCTTACTTTTTTTCCTGTATTTCTGATCAAATAAATGCAACCTTGGTGAGCAGCATTTTTCATCAAAACTTTTGAACCTTTGTGTAATGTAAAATAAAGATGATATAAAAATACTATCTCTGAGCTTAATATGTCTATAAACATGATCACTTCAAAAACTGCCCAACATTGCTTTGTTTGAACCAGTCTAACACAAAACCATCGGCTTAACCAGTGCCATGTGTTTGTGGTGGGACTATAAGTTTGACTGACCAATGGCACTCGAGAAACAATGTTTATTTCTGCAATTTCTGTTTGGTGGAAATATAAACTTTACCTGCAAAGAGATCACATTCTGTACATATAGAGTCTATAAGGTCTATTATGCAAAACGAGGCAGCTTCTGGAATCTTTGGACATCCCTCTTCAGCTGTGTGGGAGTGATGCATGCTTTAGGGCCAGTAAACACATCTGACAGTGTGACTCATTGTATTCCCGGTGGATTCACAGAAAGATGCTTCTAGCCCCATCAGCACTGCATCAGCGTCCTCATATATCAGACTATTAACAAGGCCAGTCGTGGACAGTTCGCCCACTCACAGAGGGCTTTATGTAGCTGTTTCTGTATGCTCATGGATGCAAATGATGTCTGCTAGGATCAACTACTACTTATCTCAGCTGACTCCTAGCAGATCGAGGCTTCTCTCTTACCTGATGGTTGGCCGTCTCAGACACTTTCACATCCAGAGATCCAGACAGAACCGCGTACCAGCTGGTGCCGATGTCACCCTGCCGATACACTGCAGGAAAAAAATACTGTTTCACAATCTTCATTTGGATTTTAGGACAGTTACTTCTTTTCATTAACATAGCATGTGCTTCTTATTGTCTCGTTATGTGGAAAATTCAACCTTAAGCACAGATTCATGACTACATGCTTAACAATAAAACGGTAACACTTTAGTATAGGGTCCAATTTTCACTAATAACTAGTTGCTTATTAGCATGCCTATTATTAACATATTGGCTGTTTATTAGTGCTTATAAAGTACATATAATGCATGACATCCATAATCCTACCCAATACCCTAAACTCAACAACTACCTTATAAACTATTAATAAGCAGCAAATTAGAAATCAACTGAGGCAAAAGTCATAGTAAATGGTTAATTAATAATGAGAATTGGACCTTAAAATAAAGTGTGACCAATAAAACTTTCCATTCAAGAACTAAATAGAGATGTATAGCCTGAAGCCATAGGAGAACATGTTCAGGTTCCACAGAGAGTATTTTATTTTTAGTTTTTAAGTAAACCATCAAAAAAACTCAGAATCCAATATAGTGATCTGAAAGACCTGTAATGTATACTACAATTCAAAAGTGTGAGATTTTTAAACATTTTTGAAATGTTTCTTATGCTCACTATTTTTTATTATCAAAAAAATAAATAAATAAAAACGCAAAAACATTAATATTGTGAAATACTATTACAAAATTAAACCGTTTCTATTTTAATATATTTTAATAATATATAAAAGGGAAAAAAGAATTGTTAGTTTTCAGAAATCATTCATATGCTGATAAGGTGCTAATTAATGTTAATTAGTGTTAAAAACTGTTGTCCTGAATAATATTTTTGTGATACGTTTTCTTATTTTTGGAATTCTTTGATGAATAGAAAGCTCAAAAAAACAGCATTTATTTGAAATATAAATCTTTAGTACCATTATTAATAATTTGACTGTCACTTTTAATCAATTTAATGCATCCTTGCGCAATATAAAAATGTTAATTTCTTAAAAAAAAAAAATTCTTTTGAATGGTAGTTTAACAATCAAAAACTATTTTTTTGAATCTCCAAAGAATCATATAAGGAATTCAAGCACCCCATACAAACAAAGCAAACAAACACATTTTTTGTTTTTTAGATTTTAGATAATTAATGCCTTTCCTATAGCCACCTGAAAACACATGACTGGTTTCAAATCAGGAAAAAGAACATAAACTGGAATAATATCTGAAAGCATCATGATAAAAATACTAAACGTGGCTCTTACAGGTGATGCCTTTCTCCAGGTACTCATAGAAGCCACACATGCAGATCTGCTGCAGCAGGTTGGGGTGAAACTTCTCGAAGGCCTTCACACCCTTCAGCCGAGCCAGAATGATATCCACATCTTCTCCCGAGCGTTCTGCTGGCCTAAAAAACAGACAGACAGACATTATGGTGTGGGTAGATGTTCTCTAACCAACTGACCAACAAGAAAATCCTGACACTGCAGCGATGCATGTGACAATTACGAGGACAGACGAAGTTGTGTCCATTAGAATAAGCACATTGTGCTGTCTGTAGGGTACGGAATGTGTATTAATGTGATCAAGATTATGGTTTTTGTCATCACTCCTGTCAAAATATAAGCCATGAATCATATACACATTAACATAGAACTTCAGCAGCTTGATTTGAACTAAGAAATGTGTACAGTTGTTTGTAGCTTTTAAACTTTAGTATTTGCATTGGTTTCTGAGCATTCCTGAGCAAACAAAACACATAATACTTAAATGAATTATTATATGAGTTATCTGTTCAGTCAGGCAGCATAATTTTTCTCTAATGGTGTTTGAGAGATTGAGAGACTGCATGCAGGCACTCTTCACATTTGCACAAATATAGCAATGCTCTCACTTCTCAGCTCATTAAGTGACATGTACATGCGTGTGTGTGTGTTTGTGTGTGTGTGTGTGTGTGTGCACTTGAGTGAATAAATTGCCTCTCTTAATGATCTCAGTATGCTGTGATTCGGACTCCTTTTATTTTCTGAAATGCCTTGTTGCTATGGAGATTACAGCACGAGGAAATTTAGACTTCAAAGACATTTTTCAAACCAAGGGCAGTGGGACAAATTTTACATGGAGACTAGCTAACGAAGTTCCCCAATAGATTAAAAAATAAAAATAGACCGACTCTTTTAGTACTGGCTTTGAAACAGCAACAAATCAAGTCGAGGGAGTCATTACTTCTAAACATCAAAGCCTGTTTTCTAATGTGTACTTTTATTATAACTCTCAGATGAAACGATAAACAACACAAAAATATGTGATTTATAACCTATTACTAATTTGCTGTGGACGGAGGGATTATGTATTTTTATAGGGCAAAACCTGAAGAAACGAGTCAATAACAACAAAGTTAGTGTGTTTTAAAAAGAATTTGTTAAATGCCTGAATTAAGGTCTCTAGTTAAGACATTTTTCTAACATAACATACATAAGTAATTCCCTTATGAAACAAGAACATATGGAAATATACTAGAAAATGGAATAGCTTTATTGAAACACTCTAGTAATTTCTCAAGAATGAATGTGTTTATGTAAAGCTGAACACATATGATCCCACTTTACTGTTTGCAAAGTTACACATTTGATAAAATATGTGTGACTTAATATAAGTAAAATAACTGAATAATTTACTGAAAACATATAGTTGTCATTTTTTGGACAGTTGTGTGTCTTGTTAAAATAGTGAGTGGAAAATGATATTTGACATTATAACTTAATCAAATTAGTACGTTATGTACATAAATTAATACAAGGATATTTATCACAGTATATATTTTCGAGTATATATATTCGATTTGTAAATATATGGTATACATGAAAACATTACCAGATTTTACACCTATATATTATGAAGTATTTCACTAATTATATAAAAATCACACATAAAGTGTTATGATATAATATATTGTCACATATTTTTTTAATATATGAAACGTGGCAATTCCTTATGTATTACTGATTATACTGGGATATATTAAATATATAATTCTGTATATATTCTGTAATTTAACATACTGATTGTTAATATATGAGAAAATATATTTTCTTTGTGTAAGGGATATCCTATCTTTTATAAAAGTTTTTACTTGTCTTGAAAGAGGTGGCTGCTAACAAGTGGCTAAATGAAACTACACAGGTTGATGTTAAACATCATCATGGTGTACAGATAAACTCATTTACTCAGAATGACAAATCAAACGTTTAAAATGAAGATAAAATCACTGACTTTGATCTGTACTGTTAAATAAGATCAGCTGAGAGAGAGACTCTTACAATTCCAGAGCCTGAACTGTCTGAAGCCACAGAAAGAGGGAAAATCACATGATATGACTGTGATGGTGACCTTCTTCAGCTATTACTTGCACATTCTATGTAAAACTCTTTTATGATTCAGTGCATCACTGAGATCCAGTTAGACCAGATGAGCGTCATTTACATTAACTAGTTCGATATGTATTATTTGCCTGCAGGTTATGCTGAGCAGCAGGCTGATCTTGTGTGATCTGGACCAGTCCGCCTGTGCTGCTGTGGATGTGAGAGGGTGAGAGTGCCGTAGACTTTTATGTGCTGAGATTCACTGGCATGGAAACACATTACCAGCATATATCTGCTGGGCACAGAATGGACACTGCATTACAGCAGCCAACAGTGCAAAGTCATGCCTCCCTCTGTCTGAAGACACTTTAACGCATAGTGAGAGCAGCTGAGAAGATCGTTGGTGTCTCTCTCCCCTCCCTGGGAGCTGAACTCCTTCCTGACCTTGCCCCCCTCCTCTCTTTTGGCCCAGACACCATTGAACTCTGAGCCCTCCCCCCTCTTTTTGCACCCCCCAGCTCCCCCTCCCACTAACAAACTGTGACCTGCACCAGACACTTTGTGCAGCAATGGTCTGATCACTCCTTCATTCAACTACCTCTTCAGACAGTTTACAAATAAAGAACTGCTCTCTAAGCTTTTTGTCACTTTAAATCAATCTGCCATGTGCCTTGTTCTGCTTTATTTAACTGTATTTTTATTTTTATTTTGAATTGTATTACATGCCCTTATTTGTAAAGTAGTATTTTATATTTAATCTGTATCTATCTGTGTTTTTATGCTCTACAGTTAGTGTTATCTGTATGCACCAAGGGTCTGAGAGAAACACAATTTCAATTCTCTGTATGTATGTGCTGTACATGTGGAAGAATTTACAATAAAGCAGACTTGACTTGACTCTGTCTTGTTCATGCTCTTTTCATCTACGTTTCTTTCTTTTTTTCATATCTCCAGCCCATTATGAAGCTTTCTTCAGCTGTCCAAATAGTCTTTTGAAAAAGCACTCCCTCTCCCCTCTCTCACTCTCTCTCTCCCTCTCTCTGAGGTTTTGCAGTAGGCATTAAATTAGCAAATTTAGAGGTTTTTAGAGGCATTATTTCCTGTCAGAATCAATGTATATATATTTCCCCTTTTGTGTTCCACAGAAAACACTGACCAAAGAAGGTTTTTTTTTGTGAACTATTCCTCTAAAAACAGTATGTCAACCAAGTCATTAGAAATTAAATCTAAATAAAAAATGAATTTATCATACAAGCCAAATATAATGCAAATACACCAAAATATCTGCAATAATAGAGCACAATATTCTGTCAATACAATTTTTTTATTTACATTTTTACACAGTGCCTTGTTTTTTCACAGTTAAAAGAAACATCTGTAAACTTAATTTCTACAGATTTGTTTCTTACAGTGTAGATTTTCTAAACTTGAAATACTTTTAAAACTTGAATCAGCATAGATGTGACAATTTTTTAAAAACTGCATATTCAACTTTTTCCATTAATTGTAATATCTTACTATTAATATTAAAAAACTATATATAGCTATATAGAAAAACAGAACTATTTAAACAATAAAAAGACAAAAACACAAACATAAATTAAAATTAAAATTAGATTAAACCCATAAAAAAATCGAATTCAAAATATTAACAAATATAATATAGAATCATAATCTAAAATAGCACTTGTTTCCTCACAGCAACAGTACAGCAGGGGATCATTATTCTGACAGGTGGCTTCATAATCTTGGATAGTATGAATATCAATGGAGGGGAAGCTAACAGTTTAACTGTCTCTGTCTTTCCAGCAATATTTAACCCTTTTCATTATCAAGCATATTAAACACAATACAGTACAATGATTGCTATCAGAAGACAGAGAATTCAGTCCAGACAACAAACCACTCCTAATTTGAAATGATTGTACTGGGATCAGCTGTTCTGCATTCAGTAGCCTATTCATTGTGTCAGTGATCTGTAGAAACTGCACGAGTAGCACAATGCAGCATAGTATCATCCAACAGTGCGGTCCATTTTTTTCTTTGTGTGTGTGCACATTTATTGATCATCACAATGCATCCTGGTGTCGGATGTTAATGAGACTATGGACATCTTTAAGAACCATTACATTGATCAGTGCGAAGATGATGTGCTCGACTACATTTAAAGAGTCCATTAAAACATCAGCCACTAAAACCCCATCACACCCAGTAAGGTGATCTCACTTTTCCCTCCCATCGCCATGGTAACCTGCAGGGATGTATCTGGACTAGGAGGGGCTGGGAGAAGGTAACAGATATTCTTAGTAATGTTCAAAATGTTTATGCATCTTAAAGTTGAGAACAAAAAAGTGAGCATCCGATAGCAGCCTAATTACAAAATAACTCATATTAAAAATAAAGTCTGATTTTTTTTTTTTTAAGAAACTGATTAAAATATTTCATAAAAAATAGGATGCACGCATGCAATTCACATGGTGTGACACAGGCAAACGAGTTCAGTGGAGAAGCGTGTCATTCACAGTCGCTGAAAGAAGAAAGAGCGCACCTTCCACACGATTTCCCAAATAAATCCTTGCAGAAAACAAAACGCACATTTATGCATGATGCCTATTCAGATGCAGGTGATGCAGCGGGGACGCAGGGCAGAGAACGCGCGTTCGGCTGCTGTCACCTTGTTGCAGCCCCTCCGGAAATTGACATGAACGTAAAATCGCTGTCGGACGCGATCTGGTGTCTCTCACCTCTTGTCCAGGCAGATGATCCACTCTAAGGAGGCCACGGAGTGCGCAGAGGCGTGCACCGCTACCATCTTCAGCTCCACCGGTGTGAATCGTGCGTCGCGGATCGCGGATCTCGTCGACTCGGGTGCAGTAGCATCAGGGCTCGCCCCCTCCTCGCCTCTGTCGTCAACTGGATCACCGCGGCGTGGTCTCGTCGTCACCACGTTTACGCACGAAGAACGTTTACAAGCGTGACTGCACACACAGTCGCCAAGTCAAATCAAATAACATGGTTGCCATGCATGAAAAATAACGTCAACGGGAGGCTAGTGATGTAAGGCAAGAAATGACAGCCGTCTAAAATTAAGGTTTGTGGATGACAGCGGTGGTGCTGAAGCTGCACTGTCACCATGGCGACGGGCACGCAGTTCAGCGCGGATGCTGCATCAAGACGAGGGAGATGTAAAGCGCTGTCAGGCGTCTTGTCCTCCTCTCCGGGAGAAACACTGACAGTGACAGGAGAGAGATGCTGGCACCTACACTGTAAAAAGCCAAACAGTTGCAGTTGTAAAAAATAAAAAATAAATAAATAAAAATAAGCCAATGAAGTCTGGTTGTTTATTAACACCTAATATTGCAAAAAAAAAAAAAAAAAAGATTATTTTATATATACATTTAAACAATAAATATCATGAATATATATTTACAAATATTTAAAATACTAATATTAATAACTTTTTGGTCTAACGTGTGTAGTCTGGTTGATTCAGTCATGGTAAATAATACTGAAGAATGTTTTTTGCAATCTTAATATAATTAATAATTTAAAAAGGAAACAAACAAATAATGATTATATTTTAAACAATAACAATATTAAATAATATTTTACATAAAATAATATAATTTACTTAATATGTGGATAATAATATAAGTAATTAAATAAATTCAAGTTCAGTTCAATTCACGTTTATTTGTATAGCACTTTTCACAAAACAAACCGTTGCAAAGCAGCATTACAGAAAATTACGTTTCTACAATATCTACAGTAGCTTATATATGGCAGATATGTATGGAAAAATCATTTAAAGATGTAATCAAACAGATGATGCACTATTAAAAGCAATTATCTTATGTTGCAATCAAACTTATAGCAAAATTTGTTAATTCAGTGTTGTTGTAGGTTAGCATCATCTGAGGTCTTCTCAGGGGTTTGCTGTTCTGGATCCAGACTGAAACTTGTGTAATTCCTATTTGGCAGAAACAGAGAAACAGATATAGACATAATTAGCATAGCTGCGGTTCCAACCAAGCAACATTTATTTGTTTAACCCAAGCTAAAAAATAATTATGTGCAACTGATCAGATATAACCACAGTACAAGATTATGAGATGCATTATTTGAATGCTTGGCCAAAGAGATGAGTATTTAATCTGGATTTAAACAGAAAGAGTGTGTCTGAACCCTGAAGGTTATCCAGAATTTGGGAGCCAAATGCAAAAAAGCTCTACCTCCTTTAGTGGACTTTGCTATCCTAGGTATACCCAAAGTCCAGAGTTTGTTGACCTTAGCGTGATGGATTGTAGTGTGGCAGAAGACTACTTAGGTACATAGGAGCTAACCCATTAGGGCCTTATAGATAAGTAACAATATTTTTAACTGATACAGAGTTTAATAGGTAGCCAGTGCAGAGACTGTAAAATTGGAGCAATCATATTTTCTTGACATGATAAGGACTCTATACATTGCATTTTTTACTACCTGTAGCTTGTTTATTGAAGATACAGGACAACCACCTAGAAGAGCATTACAATAGTCCATTCTAGAGGTCATGAATGCATGAACTAGCTTTTCTGCAACAGAAATGGGTATGTGTTTCATAACTTGGCAATGTTAGATGGAAGAATATTTTGGGTCCATAAAGTAATATCTCGGTCTTATCTGAATTTAATAGGAGAATATTATTGGTCATCCATTTATTTTTACATTTTCTTTTACATTTTTAACACACTGCTAGCTTAGATAATTTAGAATTTCTGGTTTCATTGAGATATATGGTTATCTATATATAGTTATATAGTATTATCAGCATAACAGTGGAAACTAATCACATATTTTCTAATGATATTACCAAGTGGCAACATGTATATTGAAAATAGAAGAAGACCTAGGACAGATCCTTGTGACTCTCCATATTTTACTGGTGATAAATGAAATGACTCCCCATTTAAATAAACAAAATGGTAGCGATCAGACAGGTAAGATCTAAACCATCTTAAAGACTGGTCATGAATACCTGTATGGTTTTGTAATCGATCTATGAGTATGTCATGATCTATTGTGTCGAACGCAGCACTAAGATCAAGTAAAACTAGCAATGAGATGTAGCCTTGATCTGCATCAAGAAGCAAGTCATTTTTAAATTTAACAAGTGCAGCTTCTGGGCTAAGGAGGGGCCTGAAACCTTCATAGAGATAATTTCTTTTGCAGGAAGGTTCACGATTAAGAAGACACAACCTTTTCTAAAATTTTAGACATAAATGGAGGATTTGAAATGGGCCTATAATTTGCCAGTTCCCTAGGATCTAGTTTTGGTTTCTTAATAAGAACCACCAGCTTGAATATTTTTGTGATGTGACCAAAAAATATTGGCAAGTTAATAATATTGAGAAGCCACAGGTAACAACTCTTTCAGTAATTTTGTGGGTACAGGATCTAATAAACATGTTTAGATACAGTGATAAGTTTATTTAGCTCTTCCTGTCCTATAGTTGTGAAGCACTGCAGTTTATCTTTGGGTGCGATGGATGAAACTGAAGTGTTCGACATTAGTTATTAGTTATTGTATTTCTAATGTTATCTATTTTATAAGTGAAGAAATTCATAAAGTCATTATTATTAAACTGTGAAGCAATATTTAGATCGGGTGACGTCAGGCTATTTGTTAATCTAGCCATTGTGCTAAATAAAAACCTTGGATTGTTTTGGTTACTTTCTATGAGTTTGTGTATATGCTCTACCCTAGCAGTTTTTAGAGCCTGTCTATAGCTGGACATACTGTTTTTCCACGCAATTCTAAAAACTTCCAAGTTAGTTTTTCTCCATTTGGACTCAGAATTTCAAATTACTTTCACAGTAAAAAAAAATTCTAATCTTTTTCAATTTGATGGAAGCAACAGGTTCTAATGTATTAGAGAATATAGTGCCCATGTTGCTAGTCAATTCTTATAGTTCATGTGTATTTATGGATAAATAAATAAATAAATGATATACACATATAAACAATGATAATATCATAATAATAAACACACGGAGTAAACATTTTACAGTGTAACTTGATACAAATACAAATAAAGACTCTCTTTATTTCCTGCAGTGCAAATAACAACAAGGAGAATAAAGTATGCACAAGTTCAGTGTTTAAATTATCATCAACAGTAAGGAAACTGGTATAATCACATTCTCTGCCATAATTAGGTTTGTACATATTACATGTTTACAGTATAGCACATTTAGACATTGGCTGCAGTTTTCACAAGAACAAAGTGAGAAAAAAAGCTTCTTCAGACAATTTAACAATTTGCAAGGTCACACTGATGCATCTCTATTGTGCTAAAGAAAAAGCAACCACGTGATCAAGCATCATCTCTAAACACATTTCAACACACTCAGCCTGAATGCAAAAATAGCTGACTATGTACAGAAAAGAAAATCCCTTACACCTCTGTATATACATAACAATGGCACAATGTGGCTTTCATTGCAGTCCTGGCATTTTTTTTTTTTTTTACATTAAATTAATACTGAATCAAAGGGAAAAAAATATATACTCACAGGTTCAACACAACATTACTGACAATATAAAATAAATGCTTTTTATATTAAACATTTATATTTTAAACAAAACAATGTGAATTAACACTATTTTACATAATGTAATATTTGGGACTTTTTACAAATATAGCACACTTTGGTGTCACACAATAAAAGGAAAATATATTTATTGATTATATTAATATATGTAATATGAACTATCGTTATTATATTAACATAAATTATGAATTATCATACATTACAATTTTAGTCTGTGGAACTGATAAATATAAAAATATTTGTCATTTTTTAAATCTATCTATCTAGCTCTCTGTCTGTCTATCTATCTATCTACAGCACAATAAGCATTCATCTGCATTTTGTATGCAGTCATTTTACTACATTATTTTCCAACATTACGGCAAAAAACAAAAAACAAAAAACAAAAAAAAACAAATAGAAGAAATTGCAATATTGTTTAGAATTGTGATTCCCAAGAAATAACATCATGTCATTTAGGACCCTTTAGTGGGAAAGACAAGTCAATTATAAAAAGTAAAAATGAAAACTATTATATATTTTCATTTTTTACAGTAATCGACAGCAATCACCAAGTGCATTTAATCAAGTTACCATGGCTATTGTAAGATAAAAATGACCTACAATAAAAATACTAATGTCACTTTACAATAAGGTCTCGTTTGTTAACATTAAAAAATGCATTAACTAAGATGAAATGTTCATGTTTTCAAATGTTCATGTCAGCAAAAAGTTCATGTTATTTTACAGTGCATAAATTCTTGTCAAAAGACTCTACTTAAGGTGTTAAAAATGTATTAGTAAATGTTGAGATCAACATTAACTAAGTTGAATAAATACTGTAAAAATACTATTCTTTTTGAGCCACTTTATCCATGAGACCTTTTAATTTCCCGATCTTTATACACATTCCATAAAGTCACACACTTTCCATCTATTGAATGTTCAGGAAACGTCCTGCTTTCAAGACAAAGGAGTGGAACAGTTCATGCTGTGTATTGACTTGTAGACAAAGTAAAAGTGTTGACGCTTCGCTCGAGTATGTAACTCTGCTTTTATCCACTGTGGGTGTGTGTCTGCGGCCAACTGCTGGCTGCTCTCATCCGTGTAAAGAAACAGGCCATAGTTTTCTGGATCAGAAACGCGGAATTTGAGCGCACAAATACGACACACCTCTTCTGTCGTGGCGTAGGGCCGCACCTGAAGGGTTTTAGCCGTGCAGCCGCTATCTGCCTTCTGCAGAGCCACTCGCATGTAGTTCTTCACACAAACGAACAGATATTACAGAGTTTATGGAATGAAAATAGTCCATATCTATAAAATGCAGTTAACTTTGCAAATACTGTTCGGAGGTCAGGATTTTACCTGGAAGTCGTCCACTGAGGGCAGGTTTCTCTGCAGTGTGCGACGCTGGTGCCACTGGTCGAGCGTGTCGCGTGTTGTAGAGTTGAGTGCTCGAGCAGCCTGCTCTTCCTGGAAGTTCTTAATCAGTGACATTGCTCCATATGCACTGGTGAGGTAATATCCTCCTGTACAGGATCAAGAGAAAAACCTAGTGAACATCCCAAAACCTAAATAAAAAAAACTTTTTTAGTACCATAAAGTATTGCTAAAAATCTACTTTCAAATGTATTATTTTGACCTATTCAATCTTGGATTGTGGTTGGTAAGATTTAAGCTCACCAAGGTTAAAAAGTTAAAACATGAATATTGTGAAATATTATTACAATTTAAAACTGTCTAATTTCATGCATTTTAAAATGTCATTTTTATGACAATATTCCAGTCTCCAGTGTCACATGATAATTCAGAAATCACTCTAATATGTTGATTTGGTTCTTCTTATTATCATCAATATTTTTTTGCTGTTGTGTTTTTTCTCTCTCACTTTTTTGTCACTTTTGGTCAATTTGATTTGTCATTGCTGAATAAAAGTATTATTTTTTTTCAAAAAATAAATAAATTAATAAATAAAAAGCACACAACATGAACGGCAGTGTATATTTATGTGTCCTATGAAGTTTTTGTGCATATTAGAGTAATGCATAATTAGTTTATCAATATTTTAACATTATATATTTGAATCGATGGTGAGTCAAGTATCCCTTTGCTATTCCAAATGCTATTTTTGTGGCATGACGTTGCTGCCCATGTAGAGTATTAATGCATGCTTACTTTTTCAGCAGTGCTGTTTTTGGAAATATTTTCATTTTTCCCATAGGGACACAGTCTTGGTTTGATTCAACAGAGAATGACGACATAACAAACTTTTGATTTGAAGCAAAAAAGCATTTAAAATACTCAATAGCTTTAATGTAGGAAAGAACTTCAATTCCATGCAACATTGCGTATTTTATAATCAAATGAAAACAACTGAGATAAATATAAAAATATTTATTTAAAGGTGTTGGTTGTATCTATACAAACTAAACATAATATTTTAATGGGAGTGGGTGGAACCTTTTGGTGTTCTTTGCTCACCGCAACTCCTTGTTTAATGAAGTTTTCTATACTGCATCATGGGTATTGTATTTGTCACCACAAATTCTGCTATTAAACACAATCATTTTAAAATGAGTTGAATTAACACAAATGGATTGGTTCGAAAAAAGGCTACACACTCAATTAATTATCTCATAACAAGTCTGTTTTACAGGTTTATAAAACAGGTTTATCAGGACAATTAATGGCATTTTTGCTTACAGAAAGCAAGACAGTTCTGGGACAGAACTAGTCAGTGGGGCTTTCAAAACATACAGTTTTGTTCAAAATAATAGCAGTACAATGTGACTAACCAGAATAATCAAGGTTTTTAGTATATTTTTTTATTGCTACGTGGCAAACAAGTTACCAGTAGGTTCAGTAGATTGTCAGAAAACAAACAAGACCCAGCATTCATGATATGCACGCTCTTAAGGCTGTGCAATTGGGCAATTAATTGAAAGGGGTGTGTTCAAAAAAATAGCAGTGTCTACCTTTGACTGTACAAAATCAAAACTATTTTGTACAAACATTTTTTTTTTCTGGGATTTAGCAATCCTGTGAATCACTAAACTAATATTTAGTTGTACGACCACAGTTTTTTAAAACTGCTTGACATCTGTGTGGCATGGAGTCAACCAACTTGTGGCACCTCTCAGCTGTTATTCCACTCCATGATTCTTTAACAACATTCCACAATTCATTCACATTTCTTGGTTTTGCTTCAGAAACAGCATTTTTAATATCACCCCACAAGTTCTCAATTGGATTAAGGTCTGGAGATTGGGCTGGCCACTCCATAACATTAATTTTGTTGGTTTGGAACCAAGACTTTGCCCGTTTACTAGTGTGTTTTGGGTCATTGTCTTGTTGAAACAACCATTTCAAGGGCATGTCCTCTTCAGCATAGGGCAACATGACCTCTTCAAGTATTTTAACATATGCAAACTGATCCATGATCCCTGGTATGCGATAAATAGGCCCAACACCATAGTAGGAGAAACATGCCCATATCATGATGCTTGCACCTCCATGCTTCACTGTCTTCACTGTGTACTGTGGCTTGAATTCAGAGTTTGGGGGTCGTCTCACAAACTGCCTGTGGCCCTTGGACCCAAAAAGAACAATTTTACTCTCATCAGTCCACAAAATGTTCCTCCATTTCTCTTTAGGCCAGTTGATGTGTTCTTTGGCAAATTGTAACCTCTTCTGCACATGCCTTTTTTTTAACAGAGGGACTTTGCGGGGGATTCTTGAAAATAGATTAGCTTCACACAGACGTCTTCTAACTGTTACAGTACTTACAGGTAACTCCAGACTGTCTTTGATCATCCTGGAGGTGATCATTGGCTGAGCCTTTGCCATTCTGGTTATTCTTCTATCCATTTTGATGGTTGTCTTCCGTTTTCTTCCACGTCTCTCTGGTTTTGCTCTCCATTTTAAGGCATTGGAGATCATTTTAGCTGAACAGCCTATCATTTTTTGCACCTCTTTATAGGTTTTCCCCTCTCTAATCAACTTTTTAATCAAAGTACGCTGTTCTTCTGAACAATGTCTTGAACGACCCATTTTCCTCAGCTTTCAAATGCATGTTCAACAAGTGTTGGCTTCATCCTTAAATAGGGGCCACCTGATTCACACCTGTTTCTTCACAAAATTGATGACCTCAGTGATTTAATGCCACACTGCTATTTTTTTGAACACACCCCTTTCAACTAATTCAACTAATTGCCCAATTGCACAGCCTTAAGAGCGTGCATATCATGAATGCTGGGTCTCATTTGTTTTCTGAGAATCTACTGAACCTACTGGTAACTTGTTTGCCACGTAGCAATAAAAAAATATACGAAAAACCTTGATTATTCTGGTTAGTCACATTGTACTGCTATTATTTTGAACAATACTGTACATTACTAACTGCCCAGACTGCATTTTGAAACGGACAAAAAAGGGGAAAATATTACTATAATGAGGACAGATCATCGTATCTATCACATTAGATCATCAAGTTTGTGACTTGAGTGTGTACATACAACACAATAAATCTTTTCAGTAAGAATAGGAGACGCACACCCAGGAGGAAATGACTCTGTGGGGAACAGAACTTGGGAAGTTCGTCACACATGGAAAATGCTTGTCCGTTCTAAAACTCCTACAGTTTGGATTCTGGGCAATCATTAATTATGTTAAAATTACATTATATCATGAAACAAGAAAGATTTTCACATTTTTGCACCTTTTTAAAAGAATTCAGGTTTATGTAACATAACTACACAAGAATGAGTACATGTTAATGCACCTTCTCCATGCAGTAATGAGGGATCTATCAGCTCCATCATATACAGGATCTCAGCGTCCAACTGAGGCGTGTCGCACTGGACCAGCACATATGTCAACATGGGCAGGAAATCATCCGCTCCAAACATCCGCACTGGCAAACACAGAGGAAACATTTATTAGTGACCTTCACACAAACTATTTCAGCAAGAACAATTCAGATAATCAGCTACTGATCTCATACATGCCTAAAACACACACACTTGTAAAGCCTTTAAATAAACTCGGCCCGAACACACCTTGATGGTCTTGCATAATGTTGTAGATGAGTTTGCAGACTTTTAACAGCACCATAATCTTCCTCTCAGGTGAGTACATCTGGCACATGGCTCGGAGTTTTCGGCGGATCCTGTGGATGGCGTGGGCGTCTGGAGGCCGGGCTCCGTTCACTCCCAGCTCGTGAGGATGTTTGGCCTTGGCCAGGGCCAGATTCTCCTGCAGCCTCTGCCACACTCCACCAGCCTCCTGGAAGTCATGCAGCACCGACTGCAAGCAGCTGTACAGAGGTTTCAGCACACACTTATGCATGGCCTTCTCCAACACTGGATCTGTGAAAGAGATGGAGTTTCAGTTGAAGCTTTTATATATAATATAATATAATATAATATAATATAATATAATATAATATAATATAATATAATATAATATAATATAATATAATATAATATAATATAATATAATATAATATAATATAATAGAGTTTGAGAGGCATTGACCATATTCATAGAAAAAAAACAAGAGGCAGTGTTAACAGGCATGAAGTTTTAAATGTTCTATTTAATAAAGTTTTAAAACAATAGTTCACACTCAAAGGAAAATTCCCATAATTTACTCAATTTTCATGTTATTCCAAACTAAAAAAAAAAGCTAAAAGACAAATTAAAACTGAAACTGTCACTTGAAAATAAAGAAAAATATTAAAATTAAATTACATTTTCTTTTAGTTTGACTTAAAGTACTAAAATAACTCAAACTAAAACTGAAATAAAGATAATAATAATTATACAGACATATATAAAAAAAAATGACAGTAACATGACAAACCTACTAAAAATTTTAAAATTTAAAATACAAATAAAAACTTGACACTGTTTTAAACTTTTCTCACTTTTCTTTCTTTCCACCTATTTTGTTCTGCACTAGTGAAAAACCAAAACACCCTGAATGCTTAGAGAGCGTATACAATGTCTGCTGAGTTAATGGAAAATTTGACACAAACGTTAAAAGATATTTTAGGCCTAAGCTCTTGGTATTCAATCCTCCCTGTGAAATAAGGGCTGTCTGAGATGCAAAGGGCAAGTCAAATGAGGACAAAAGCAGGCCTCACTTCAGTTGTCTGTACACTATAGAGTTATTAAACAAGCACACTATCACAGTGACACGTCGAATGAAGCTCTGTTGCTCACAGTATACACACGAGTTATAAATATTAGAAGCTAAAGTCACCTGTAGATTACAGATCCACTGTCATAATAACTAGACATGATGATTTAAAGAAAACATAAAATAATCAACCCTGAAATGTTACAAACCGACAGAATTCACAAACATGCATGATACACAGACAGAGTTACTCCTACTAACACTGCTCCATTGTGGCTATCTACATATGACACAGACATTACAAACTGAGAGCATCATTTTTTTTTTTTTTTGTGCAACATGTTTTGAAGCAAGTGTGTAGAATTTAGCACTGACGCTAGACATGTCCCTACCAATATCCAGCCACTACTGATGTCCCCAGCAATTCTTTTGATCAAACAATAACATTTAATGTACGTATAACAACTGTTAATGTAACTTTGGCTGCAACTGAAATGAGTCATTCCACTGACGTTACCTGAGACATTTAAGCAAATTTGCCCTCTTTCAGTTCAGCTGAATGAAATAAACAGCACTGAAATAAGAGAGTGTTACTTCACTGTCAATCAGATATTTATTATACCTCTTATGACGTTAAAATCAATCTTATACCCTTCTTGCTGTACACTGGCAATATAGATATGAATATATGATTAGGATAATCATTCAGTTTCATTATTACCATTTAATTCCATCACTGTACTACAGTGCTATTTTGTATCGTCTGATAAATGTATAAAAAACTCTGACCGCTTTGTTCTTCAAGGTGTGCTAAGCATTTGAAGTGTACTCAAGTTTATGAATTAAGGATCCTAGATTTTGTTTATTGGAGTTGATTTATTGTTATGTCTGTTGTGTACTATTTGGTTACCATGGTTTCACAACACAGTTTCAAAGCTTTTAACATTACAGTTGAACAAACAAAGAAAAGACCTTTGGTAAACATCATTAATGTGGAAAGCATTTGAGCTTGAAGTTAAACCAACAATATTTTAGCTGGGATAAATAAAATAAATAAATAAATAAATAAAATAAATAAATAAATATAAACTTCTCTTCTCATGAAGAATTTACACTTTGAACACTTTCTTACTTGCCTTAAGATTATTTTTTGTATAAGTAAAGTAGCCTATTCATGCAGAGTTCAAGTTTTCGACCTTCAAGCTTTCTTTATAGGTCCTTAACCACCAAACACAATATTTCTTTTTTTACTTTTTTTTTTTTTTTTTAATATCCTCATTATATTAGAAGCTATAAAAACAGGATTATAGCATATTTTCTTAAAATGCAGTTATTCAATATTTAATCTGCTGTTAAAATGACTGCTGCTCTGTGTGAACTTTGAAATAAACACCTCATTTCAACTATTTCCATAGCAGTCTGGTCTGAAGCTGTCATTTTTATACAAACCAGTCTAGTTAATATGAACTTTTTGGACTTGGATTTACCTCAGTCCCTCTCAGAGTATTTTCCTACACTTACTTTTCAGTGCAACTACAGAGAGGACAGCTGAACTTGAAAGGTATTTCAGATATCGGCATGTGGATACAGTGCTTGTGTTTCGCTGCTCAGTTGCTCTTGTAGTCTATTTTTGCTTTTCCCACCACACTATCAACAACATTTAGTCTGCATTTTCCACTGTAGCTAAAGGAAATATGCCACAAACAGCTCTGTACTGATAAGGGTAGACTCAGATTAAAAACAAAACATATTTTTGCACCTTTTTTTGAACTAATATATATATATATATATAAATAACTGAATTTTCAGGGAAATCTAAGTAATTAAAACTTGAATTTAACAGTTTGCACACTGCACAGATTAGGAAACAAAAAGGGAAGGTGATGATACATATCTGGAAGACAAGGAAGCTAGCATTTCAAAATGCCGTACACTAATAGTTTCCAGACACTAGTAAAATGAACAGTGAATAAAACTCGCCCAGCAAGAACAGCACAGTTACTTAAAGTAATCCAGGGGTGTCCAACCCTGCTCCTGGAAAGCCACTAATAGGAAAGCTCCCTAATTAAACAGACCTAAACCAGCCTAATTACAGTCTTTAGGATTACTTTAGGAAACTTCCAGGCAGGTATGTCATCGCTAACTCTGTAAGAATGTGGCCTTCCAGGAACAGGAGAGGATATCTCTGAAAGTAGGCCATTCGTAAGTTGATCTCGCAGAAAGGTGCTTTCAAAATGACTCTTTATTTGAGTGGTTCAACCCTCAAAAAAAAAAAAAATGGACCTCTGGAAATCTACTTACCTATTTGGTCCTCAGGTATGTAAGACTCTATAGGTGGGTTCATTTCCGAGCTCTGTTTGAGGTAAGCCTTCATCTGGGTCATGAACTGCCGGAGTGTCTGCAGAAGATCCTGGCTGGACGAGTGGCAGTTTTTATTCTCCTGCACAAAGCTCACATAGTCCTGCACCAGGCACCCAAAGTAAGAAGATTTATCTTGGGACAACTCAATGATCTGAAGCAAGATGCGTTTTTCAGGCGTAGCCAGTACACTGAAAACACCTCGGACCTTACGGAAGTGTCCCCTTAGTGCTCGTGGGATAACAAGTGATCTCGGTCGAGCGCCCACTAGTTCGACCGACAGGAGTTTCTTTGACATGCGGGAAGCAC
Source organism: Carassius auratus (assembly GCF_003368295.1). Taxonomy (NCBI): domain Eukaryota; kingdom Metazoa; phylum Chordata; class Actinopteri; order Cypriniformes; family Cyprinidae; genus Carassius; species Carassius auratus. The sequence goes on along the minus strand of NC_039248.1, from coordinate 4,503,161 downwards.
GAAGGCGAAGATGCAGATCCCTTTCAAGTCCCACACCGTAGTCGTCCTCATCGTCCCCATTCTCATCACTGCTGTCATCCGTGGAGAGGTCTTTGCCCACGTTTTGGGATAGTCCCAATGGGAGATGATGTGGAGGAGAATCTAAAGAGTCTGATGAGGATGTAGACAAGCTTCGGCCACTTGAGCTTAACCCTTTCTCTTCGGGTCCGGTCCATTGCTGCAGGATGGTGCTGCTGGTCGGGTTTAACGGAGTCGTATTGGCTTGAGAAAGGGCCCTAGAGATGGTTTCGTCATCTAACGCAATGGTGCAGCGGTAGCTGTCGATGTCTGGAGGCTGCGGAGGTCGTGGTGGAGGATTGTGTCTCTGATTCGCTCTAGTAAGGCCAGCACTCAAAGGCATAGTCCTCGGACCTGAAGGTGAAGTAGGGGTATGAACCAAAATGCGAGGAGGAGGTGGTCTTGGTGGAGGAGGGGGACGAGATTTTCCGTTTTTGGCTGTTGGGTCTTTTGCGATCACTGTTTCTGAATTTCCAGAGACATCTTGCAGTGTCTTGAGAAAGACAGGGTTGATAAAAGACAGAGCACTGCGGGAGCAACTCCTCTCACCTTCTGAGGTATCAGGGCAGGTGTTGGTCAGTAGCTTCCCAAATGGGGTGCAGGTTTGATCCTCTGTCTGTAAGACACCAGAGCAGCTGCCGTGCAGAGAAATTTGTGGTCTGTCCTGAACCAGAGACCTTTCTGGGGCAAAGAGTGTCCCTTGTTGTTTGTTGAGAGAAGATTCCCAGAATGCTGCAATAAAAGAGAGAATCGGATTAATGGTTAACAACACACATGCACAGTCTTTACACAAACACAACCACAAAAGCAGCAAACACACCCGCTCCAGCTTCCTACCATAGACCGCCACACGTTGTCAGTACACATGTGAATCAGAGAGTGTGTGTAGCTATATCTAGTAGCAGCCCGGCTAAAGCGTCTCTTCACTTCTGCTGTCCTCAGGTCCACTGAAGTTATTGGAGAAATTTAGCGAGCTCAGTCGTGCATTTCAGAAAAATTGATTCACAAATGCCATACAAACACACCCAGCACAGAGCCGGCCAAACACTGAGTCATTTATCAAAACATGAAGTGTGTGTGGGGAGGGGTTTCAGCATGTATCTTGACTTCACAAGAGCACAGCAAACCCCTCCTCTTTCTCCTCCCCATGCTTTCTGTCTCTGTCCCAACACATTTCAGGGTTGCACTTTATTTTACAGTACGTGTACTAACATGTACTTATAGTGTACTTACAGTGTATTTATCTAAGAAAGTTCTGGTAACACAAGGTAACTGCATGGGGTAGGGTTAGGTTTAGGGGTAGGTTCAGGGTTAGTACCTAGTTATTACATAGTTATTGTAATTACTATAATAAGTACATAGTATGTACATGAGGAACAGGACTGTAAAATAAAGTGCTACCCATTTCAGTATAGTTTCTCCTTATGTTGGAGTCAGACTCTTTCAAATGAGACTTCAAATTACTGAACCAAAATTGCACGTGTTCTTTGGCAACTTTAGAGTACTTTGGTGTGGACTGGTGTTGCTAAGGTGATACAAATGTTGGTGTTTTTTTTAGCACATTGCTAGGTCCTCAAAAAGGCACAACGGAACTATCACTGTTAAGGAAAATTTTGAAATCCAGTTTCTGTTTTCTCTTAAGGTGAATATGACTGTCTGCTAAATTTCACACACACACACACACACACACACACACACACGTTTTTATATAAAGCTAGTTAATATTTTGTAACCTAATCCACACACTAACACTAACAAAAAATGTTCAGCATTTTTACAACAACAACAACAATAATAATAATAATAATAATAATAATAATATTAAAAACCTTTATTTAGCTTTATTTGTTTTTACCGTTTTTTTTTTTTTTAAAAACCAAGTCAAATGAGTACATCCAAAAAGGAGTTTTGGGGAGATTTTGTCATGTTTAGTTCACTTCTGGATACAAATTTGTCTCCAGAAATATTTTCCTGAGTAACCTCTATGCTCTGATTGGCACACATAGTCTCACACGCTTTCTGGAATGTCAGCTGGCCTAATAATAACATTGAACTGAATACCAGGCCAGCATGTCTCAGCTGTGGTGGACGGACAGAGTCAAACACATAGTTACTCACAAGAGAGACATGGAAAAGGTTTCTTCTTCTCTAGGAACATTGCAATATTTCTTCATTATCTGAAGCATGTAAGAACATACAAAATATTGCATTATTAATTATTACTTATATATGCAACCTGCTTGAGTATACTGCAAAAACAATTGGAATCAGGTCACTTGTGCTTTGGCACCAATGGCAGACCTGACTCAGGTCTGAGACATGAGCAAAAAATAAATACAAAATAAAACAAAATGAATAAAGATGACAGTTTTAAAAACATTAAAAAAAAACAACGAAATGAATCAAATTTGATTATAATTTTATTGTATGAAAAGGGCCATTTTGAATTTCTGATAATACTGAAGACTATTTTTGTGTTTCAAATTCCACTTGGCTCCAAAATCAGAGAGAGTGAATGACCGCTGAATTTGAAGGGACGTTGGACCACTGCTATTTTAGTGCCACTGACATACTAGTAGTTTTTTCCCTACATATTCTGAATTAGATTTTTTGTTTTAAATGTCTATATATATCACTTATATTTTATTTATTTGTTTTTTTTAATGTTTTTTTGTGCGTGAAGTTAAAAGCATGAAATGTGAATAAGAATATTGCTTTGTCCACTAAATTCATATATCAATATATATTTTATTTTATTTCAGTTAATGTTTACATTTATTTCATATACATATTAACCAAAACTGGGAATATATATATATATATATATATATATATATATATATTTTTTTTATTTTTTTTTTTTTTTTCAGTTTTGGTTAATAACCCTGCATTGGACATTTTCCCCCCAAACCTATTTTGAGTAAAATCACAATTCACTAGTCACAAATAACACACATAATCACAAATATTTACACTACTATGCAGATATAATATTTCAGATTTGTATAGGTGGAAGATGCAAATAAATAATCATGAGGCCAAACAGGAAATAATTTATTATCGTATATAATTTTATATAACTGTATCTCTACTAAATGGAATATTTTAAGTGGGTTAGACCAGCTTGGTGAGTACCTGCTCCGTGCTGGACCATTTCATGTAGATCGGAGACGCTTGTTGCTGAATGGATGGCCTCAGGAAGCTTCAGGGTAAACGGCAGAATGTCTCTAATATGAAACAAAGAGAGTCAGACAGACAAATAGTGCGTGAAAGAGGCTAAAAAATAAACAGTGGGAGAACACCAAAGAGGGGAATGAAAATACACACAAGCATCCACTCTTTTCCTACATTAATGGTGACAGGTGAAAGCATACATATAGTTCACATTCAGAAAAAGTAATAATTCTGCTGTTACTGGGTTGGAAACTGGTATTGAGCAGAGAGAGGGCAGACTTTCAGTGTTCATGTGAGTGGTTGAGTTACATGCACACAGTACAGTGCTTAGCGCTACGGTTGTTCAACTTCCTATACCTTAATAAGTATCAGACATTAAAAAAAGTGTTACCTGCTGATACAATAAAAGGCCACAAGACGAAAGAGGTCAGCAAAATGGATTCCTGAGCCCTGTAGAGAAAATGCTAGAAAAAAAAGAACAATACACGACAATCAATAAAGGTTTCACAATTTCATCAGTCATAACAACACAGCACCTTTAAAAAGGAAATTCCAGCTGAATTGTGCCCAGGCCAAAAACAATAGGGTGTGTCTGATATTTCACATGGAGAATGTCTTGGAACTGCACTGCGGTAAATGCCTGAAGTGCTTCCAGGCTACTATTGTGACATTTAGCTGCAAATATGCTGCCTCTTTTTTAAACAGCTGCTCAGGTTATTATAACTTAATAACTAACTGTGAAACAGTAGGGGGAAAAAATCCTATTTTGACACAAAACAGAGATTTATAAACTGATATACAAAGTGCACGGGTGCATAATCAATCTTTGCCCTCACAACTGCATGCACATGAAAGCAATAAAAAATACCCAATAAAAGACCATAAAATAAAAAAGAAACCACTATTTATTTTACACAGCCCAACATTTTGAATTTATGGTGAAAAAGTACACAGAAGTAGATATGGCTAGATGTGAGCAGAGCGTCAACAACAGTTATGTTTTTTTAGTATGATATAAGGGACACAACATACTGTATTGGTTCTCCTTTACAGGGATGTGAATGACCGAGGAGTCTGAGATGCCATTCACATGGATTGAAAGGACCTTCTTTTGCAGGATAGATGATTTCCACACTAAAAACACCTGAACAGGGAAAAAGAAAATATATTTGTTTCTAAAGCAGCAGTTCTTAAAGGGACAGTTCACCCAAACATGAACATTCTGTCATCATTTACTAACCCTCATATTATTCCAAACAAAGCTGTATGAATTACTTCTTCTGTTGAGCAAAAAAAAAGAAAAAAGATATCCTGAAGAATGTTGGTAACCAAAAAGTGGATGGTAGCCATTGACTTCCGTAATATGGACAAAAGAATACAATGGAAGTGCAATAGCTACCATCAACTTTTTGGTTAACAACATTCTTCAAAATGGAATGACATAAGGGTGAGTAGATGATGACAGAATTTTAATTTGGGTGAACTATACAATTTTTAACCTCCCAGTTCTAAAATAGAAGTACTGATATATTAAATAATTTCCCATGATTAATTTTGTGATTGGAAAGTTTCCAGAGCTGTATGTTCTTCAGTGAAACAATAGTTACTGAGGGGGTGAAAAGAAATGTGATTTCAGATTACATCTTGATTCCATGTGCTTTAATGAATTATTTTCCTTTATTAATAATAATGTATTCATTTAAATAATCATACTGCTACTGCTACTCATACTGCTCTAATGGCAATGAAAAGTGTTTTGAAAATGATTTGTAAAAATCTCAATTAAAGCCTCTAGTTCATAATTTCCTGTACCACTTGTTTCACTGATTAATCAAAAATTCTGTTGCAAATATTTTCTGTAATAAATTTATTTTTAATTTCCTCTTTAAGGAGTGATCGATATTCTCTCATCATTTACTCACCCCTTTTTCCCTAGGAGCATGAAAGGAGCAGTTTAGATGAATGTTCACGCTATTCTTTTTCTAATATCATAAGAATAGTACGCACTTCATTGCAAGTCGTCCGAGAGCATACGATATTTTTGTGTTTTGCCTAAAAATGTTTAGTACATCCCAACTAGTCTTTCCAACACAGGAACCTACAATTATGGCTTCAGGCTCAGGAAAAGACTCATGAAACACTTTTTGTCATTTTTGAAGCTATATAAAACAGCATCCTCTCCAGAAAACAACAACTTGGGCATCTATTTTTGTATTTCACAAAAATCTGATGTGGTTGGAACAAAATAGGGGTGAATAAATGTTGACAGAATTTTAATTTCTGAGAACTATTTCTTAAAAAAAAAAAAAAAAAAAAATCTGGCGTCCTTGCTTTCACACTCTAACATATTTTACCCCAGCTGGTTGCTGCAGAAGGATGCCAGTGGCCTCTCGCTGGTCGATGGAAAGCAGAAGCCAGATGGGGTGTGTGTGTATCAGTTTGTCCAACACACTCACACTTATGCTTGTAGCTTCCCCATCAACCGCAGGATACTGTAGACACACAGGACTCATCTCTCCCTCTATCCTACAGAGAACAAAACAAGGCATGGGTGTAGATGGGAGTTTTGTTTTGACAGAAAAAGGAGGACAAGGCATTAGAAAGACAGACTAGACACAGGCGCCCTCTACTGGACTCTACTCTAAAACATTCAGAGCTTCTTTGGAAATGTAATGACATATATTACAGTACACAAACTTAACAGATGTTAATGCAGTGCATCTATTAAAAGTACAGAAATTATATGCATTATTTTATTTAAATGCACTCTTATTGAGCTTACTGTACAAGGATGGTCTGAATGCATTTTTGACGAGTTTGGTATGTGTACTCACTGTATGAGCATAGAAAAGTCTGGATCACTGTCTTTTTCCTGCACGGCATGAACCATTTGCTGCTCCAGTGCTCCCAGTGACAATGCAAACACATCGACGAGCTGCACATTGATAGAAAAGGTAAAATCTTACATGTACAAGCAGAAGACATGTGAATTAATATAGCTTTTTTAAAAATTCACTTTGCCAACTTCCCCTTTGCTAAGAAAAGAGAAAGAGTTTCTCTTTTTTCTCTGAAAAAAGAGAAACTGCCAGGAAACCTGCTGAGAACGGTGAAGAAAAAAATGGAAAGCCAAAAAAAAAATAAAAATAAAAATAAAAAACAAGCTGAAAGAGGCTTATTTGTGGCCAAAACAAGAGCAAAAGCTTCTTGTCAACAGCGTCATCTATGCATGCAGGAAGCAAGTTAGCCACTCTCCTGTCTTCATAATCTATTTTCCCCAACAGGAAATGGGATCCGTCATGGCAACACAAGCCAACCATCACAGCATTACTTTATGCAAGTAAATCCATGTTTTTTTTTAAAAGGACATTAGTAGATATGTGAAATAAACTCTACTACAAAAATGAGAAAAATGTGTTTCAGTGTGTTTGATTTTGAGTCATAATTTCAACATTGTGCTTACATCTCACAATTATGACTTGTATTCTCTGAATTCTAAGTTGCGATTGCAATTAAAAAAAAAAAAGTGCAATTGTTTGTTCTTTTTTCATCATGGAGTAAAACATAAAAAAAGGTGAAAGCAACTTTTTTTTTCTTCTCACAATTCTTGCAATTGTGAGTTTGTATCTCATTCTCCTGTAATGCAAGTCTATGGTATGTTTGGGCACATTTTCCACGAGGCAAAAAGTAAATAGAATCACCTTTTAAAAAGTAATAACACATTCCTTTTCAACAAAGTGCATGATTTGGTGTATATCCATCGTGCTAATGGAGCAGGATTAGTTACAGGTACAGGTTAGATACAGGTTACTGTAATTAAATCTAATTATAATTAAGTACAATTAGTATCAAAATTATATATATAAAAAAGTCAGCCTAGCAGGCTGTTAGTGGCATTCTGACCAAAACTTCTTTGAAAATGAAGTAATGTTTCCAATATGCCACCATGGTGACTAAACAAATGTTGACTCCATGCATTTTTGAAACACTGTGCCAGCTTCCTGTGCTTTTAATGCTGATCTGCAATTATGGGCTATTTTGGATTAAATTGCAGGCCATTAAATGTAGATGAAAACAGAATCAAAACACAGAAGTTCTTTGAGATTTCCTAGTGTAATTCCTAGTGCTAGTGATAAATTCCTTGACATAAACTGGGCAAGATAAACTTCAGAAGAGCGAGACGGAGGATGAGAACGGAACAGAGAAGAAGAGAAGAAGGACTAATTAAGGAGTGAGAGAGAGAGAGAGAGAGAGAGAGAGAGAGAGAAGGGGGGGCGAGAGCTGTTTTCACAGCTGGAAGAAAACACTGTACAACAGACATAAACTGATGTGACAGGATCCAGTCCTTCTCCTGTCTCTTTATTAGAACTGTTATTAGTACATTCATTTTACTGAATACAAATATATAGACTCTATATGCTATATACTTCTATGTATATTTGTGTTAAATGTTCCTTTAAATGTTCCCATGCTTTGGCAATGTAAAGATACTTTTTTACTATACCAATAAAGCTACTTGAATCTTGAATCTTGAGAGAGAGAGAGAGCACTTGAATGTCCTGTCTAGGCAATAAGCCCTGCTGCAGTCACACACACACACACACACACACACACACAGTGTCTGTCCATTGATTTTTACAAGGAACACCAGACAGCCAGTGAATGTATAGTGGAACAGAAAATGTTCTGAGAGAGAATAGGGATATTTATACTGATCCAAAAACAGTCCCTGTCTGAGCCCATTGCCTAATGAGAGTCTGTAGCGTGTCCTGCCATTATTAAATCGATACACCAATGTTTTAAGACACAAACTGTTTTTAGCACATAGTCATCATAGATTTAACTCAGAAAAATGGATTTGGAACTAAACATTGTACATCAATGTAAAAATTACATCTAATGGAAATAATCTTAATTTATTGCTGCTTACAATTCATAAATTTGGTGTTTAAATTGTCCTATATTTGTGTATGCTATTAACATTTATGATGCTGATCATGCATTTTGTTAAGGATAAGTGTGCTTTTATATGTGTTTTTTCCCCAATACAGATAATATTAAATAAGATTTAAAATTTCCACCAGCCACACACTAAAACTGGGTACTAAAAATCCCAAAGGTCCAGAATAATAGTGTTCCTGTAGCTCAAGTGGTAGAGCATTGTGTTAACAAGGTTGGGGGTTCGAATCCCGGGGAACACATGATAGGATAAAATTGTTAGCCTGAATGCAATGTAAGTAGCTTTGAATAAAAGCGTCTGCTAAATGCATAAAATAAATAAATAAAATAATAAGCTTGATTTGGGAGTGAGAACTTTTTAAATCTACAGAAATCACAAATGCTGTCCTTGATTTATCATGTTTCAGATTTAGTGCACAACTGATCATCCTACCTGAAGAAAACTTGCACTTCTGTCCATCCGTCTGGGTTGCAATGACGAGTTTACTGCCATGTTGCTCTTCATGTTTTAAAGTCCTGCAATTCAAAATCACTAAATGAAATGACTCTGATATAAATCTGTCTATTTTCAGTACGACCGATGCATACATTCATATTGTATTTGCCACGCTCTTATCTCCCTTCACATTCAGTCATACTCTGTGCATGTCTGTGGTGTATTATTATGATTACAGATGAAAGATTTTGTCTGTAAGCCTGAGATTAGAGTCTAGAAGCTATAATCATTTCCTCAAAGAGACAATTACGCACTGACGGCCCTGTTTGCCTGACATCTCTTGAAACTATATTTTCTAAAGCAATATTTGTTTTGTTTAATTAGCACAGCAGCACTGAAGTCACACTCACATGGAGACAGATCTTAAACAGATCATTTCCTCAAAACAATATTTGCAGAAGTTATTCACTAGAACACACAGTGAGGTCAGTGATTAGATCAGCTACACAGCTCAGTTACAGCAGGTGCAGCACTGTGTGGTTAGTACAGAACCTAGATGTAAAATTACAGTATAATGAGATTCTACACATTCCAGGTCACCTGCAAAATAGCTTCATTGAACAGGCTGGACTCATAATTACAGATCAGAAAAGTTATGCTATTTATGAAAGCAGCAGGTGTTAAGTCATACCTCTCACTTTCTGAAAGACATTTTTGTGTTCTTCACACTACTGATTCTATCTTTGGGGACATCCATAGTCAGGCAATATTCTGAAGTGAAACTAGTGCGTATGTGAGTTTAAAACAGCTGCAATCAAACAAAGACATGCATGAGCAATACATTGAGACTAAAAACAGAGCTAGAGGTATATTTAAAGAGTGCATCAAATTCTCTCTTCTGTCACACACAAGTGGACATTCTTTCCGTAACTTCATGATTTTTTAAAACACTGAAAAAGTTGTAATGTCTGCTGGTGGACGCAATACATTTGCAAGGCTTTGGCATTAAAAAAAAGACTGCATGTTAACTTATTAATTAATTTAATATTATAAATGATAATAATTTCCACAACTTATAAGTATATTTTTGTAAATATATGTTTATATACAGTAATATGTTTTTATTTAATTTTTATATACATACCACTGGCTTCAAGACTTGACACAAAGGCCCAAAAAAATTGAAATATTTATTTTTACATATATTACCTTTTCATTTATTTTTATACATTATAATGGGTTTAAGAATAGACAAAAAGTCCTTGAAAAAATAATAGTTATACAAATATATAAACGATCTATAGCATTAATTTATGTTTTTTTTGTATATATAAATTCCTATATTACTAAAAATACACTTTATAACTATAAAAATACTTACATGTACCCACACACACCACCACAGAAAAAGGAAGCATGCCTCATTACACGCACTCCATTTCACACACCAGTGACATTTACATAAGAGGAATCTAAAGTTCCCATATCCATTGTAAGAACTTAATTCTTAGTAACCCATACCACAGAAAAACACATGCATACTTCACTGAAACATTTATCAATATTCACTGAGGTCTAAAGCTAAAAGTCTGTTTTCTGTAGAAGGGTGAACGCTCTAGAGCTCCCTACTCTCTTTCTTTGCACAAACACACATATCTTCCTGTTTGTTCCTGTCACTACAGTGCATGGAAGCAATTTAGTGTGAGACATGTTTAAAAATTCCTGACAAAGACCACATCATTGCACCGGGTCCTCAGTGCAAACCAAGTGCACGCTGGCGCCATCAGCACTGGAGATCACACAAATAAACTAGGACCATGATTGTACTTCAACTTTGTTGTGGAATATTTTATTAGGAATAGTTGAATGTAAAGCAAGCTTGTAAAGATTACATTACAAACACAGTGTTCATGTTATGCACTGTATTGATTTAACAATGCTCTACTCATAAATATAATTTATAGGCTATTAATAAATTCATATACCTGTGTAAAATTCAAATAATATTTTTTTCAATTATTTAACTACATTTTCAACTAATAATTATATATAATTATATATATATATATATATATATATATATATATATATATATATATATATACTATATAAATATATATACATATATATATATATATATATATATTTATTTATATATTTATTTATATATAGAAAAAACTGTAATCAGCAAATATTTAAACAGGTATTTATTTAACACAATTATCATCTGGCACATGTCAGACTTGTATCTAAATATGTTAAAATTTAAAGTACCTACACATTGTTCTTAACTGGGACATCTTTTCTCTAACTTTCAGTGATGTCTGATTGTTTATCGTGTTATCCATGTAAAATATAGGTATGTTAAATAAAAAGTATGACGAGTATTAATAAGTTGCGGTCTGAAGTCTAAACACTAGTTCATGATGATTATTATTTGTATAAAAACAGAGAAACAGTAGCTACAACGTTTCAATAGAGAAAACAAACAAGCCCAATGAGAACTAATATAATTTTAACACATTTAATAACTAATTACGCAATGCTATTATATAAGAAAATTGATGTCACATAAACCTACCTGTGATCGCTCCTCTCCAGTCTGTATTTAAAGCACATGCCTCTACAGTAACTGTAACAGTCCAGTGATTCTATCTCTCACAACACACGCGCTCACATGATCACGTGACCGACGCTGCACGCCACTGAATAACTGCGGTATAAGAGAAACGATTTAAATAGCCGTGTTTCAGACTGGTCAGAAAATTTGCTAGACTTTTTTTATTTATTATTTTTTAATGGGAAATACGAACAAAAATTTGTATAACGAAGGATGACATTATAGTTATGTATTAGTATTAATGTTTTATATAATTATCTAAATGAAAATTCATTCAATTATAAATGTTTTTTAGGAAATGTTCAGCATTAATGTCCGCGAATGTATCATGTATGTATGAAAAATCACATGACCCCCACCCAATTATTTACCTGTCAATTATATTTAACTTCTGACATTGGATAACATCCTCTCCAATCATTATGCTTTTTTTATTATTATTAAAATTGTAAAGGTACACGTGTTTTTCCACATTCAGGAGTAATCCCCTACTTAAAGTGCCATGCAGTAAAGCAGGTTAGCTCACAAAAGCTCCTTTGCCCTTTTGTTATTGACCATATTTAGCAAATATTCTATGAAATTATTAACTGTTGGTCACACTGTATTATACAGTGATTTAAATTAGCCTAATGACCTAACAGAAAACAGACTTATGAATAATGTTTCAGATTTGTAGATCTAAACAAGATCTTCAAATATGATGGCATTATGTAAAATGAACAACAGTACTCAACAGCTATGGAATAAGTAATAATAACGCACATTTTCTTACCTGATTTTATTCAAACCCATCACAGAGATGTATTCATTTAAATAAATTAGATGGCATAGTAAATATTCAGATAGTATTCAAAGTGGTGCTAAAATGCCACTGGTGTGTGCCTGAGTCTTTTTTCTACTAGTAAATGTGGAGCTGCCAGTCGTTCTTATGTTTGTAATTCCAGGTTTCAGAAGAAAATCAGACGGGGCACTACGGTGGACATTTGAGAGGGACAGTAATAAGACACTGAAGTGCACTGAAAGACGTCCCTGAAGACAGCAGCATTCCACTGGAAGCTGGACTGATATGCAAGTTGCAAAATCCTAAAAAAAATTAAAACAAACAAAAGCAAAGAAATACAATGAGCAGACTGTGATATTTGGTGTCAGTCTCCAAAGAGCAACCCCTGGAGGTTGATTCAATTCAATAAAAATAAAAAACAGCTTTTATAAAACATAAATTTTGACTTTGGCTGTACCGTGAGGTACTCTATGGTTCGCGTTCAGAGGACACATCTCCCTCTGCTCCGCTGCTGGCGCTGGGGTCCGCTTTCGAGCGCTGAGCTGCCTTCTCTCTGCTGGACTCGGAGGGGCCTTTTGACCGTGTTTTTTCTTTCCGCTGCTGTTGCTTCTCTTGTTTGGACAGCTGAAGCATGAAAAAAAGGAAGACAGGCAAACCGGTTTGTGGGTTTATACGGTCCCAAAACAATTCAAGCTGTAATCGGAAATACAGAATTTACAGTTTCTGTAGAAAATAAGATTAAGGCATGTGTTTCATTGCGAATCAAAGCTGGATACCAGTTTAGGGTCTGTAGGGCCAGCAGGAGACTCCAGCTGAATGGTCACAGGGCCATCATTTTGAATGAGGACCTGCATTTTTGCACCAAATTGCCCATCTGCAACACAACACAAGCTGTGTAAGTCAACACCAACACCAATTCATGGTGAAAAAAAAGTTTTTAGCATTTTCAATTACATATAAAGGATTTTTTTTTATTATATAATGATTTAGTCATTTTAATACAAGTGAATATGTGTCTTGTAATAAAATCAGGTAGTCTGTCATCAGGTATAGAATTATGAAACTAAATTGTCAAAAAAAAAAAAAACTTTAAGTAGAATACTTGATTTAGTATTTTATATTAATTACACTTGTATATTAAAATAATATTAAAAGTAATTTACACATCAACTACATTAGCAAATGTTTCCATTTATTTCCCTAAACACAAACTGGCTGGTATATATTAATTTAGTAATCTTAATACAAATAACACAATTCATACAATTCTTCAATACAGTAAGTGATCCATTTTTATTAATAATAAATTAGGTTAATAAATTAAACGGAGAACCACTGTTCAGCTGTCTTCTGACTGCATAGTAAAAATTCACATTTCTAAATCACCGTTTGATTAATGAATCAGTGACTTATTAAATGGATAGTTCATCCAAAAAAGAACATTTTGTCATTGTCATTTTGACATTCACCATTAACACACAAAAAAACTGGAAAGATCTCCTTTTGTGTTCTAAATTTTTGGAATCACACAAGTGAGAATTTTTTTATTTTTGGATAAACTAACTATTTAATGCAGCAAATACCTTAAAGGGATAGTCCACCCTAAAATGAAAATTTTGTCATTAATTACTTACCCCCATGCCGTTACAAACCCGAAAAAGCTCTGTTCGTCTTCGGAACACAGTTTACAAGGAAGGTTTTATTTCAAATCAAAGCTAAATACATGTAGAAACAGCGCATCCTTGTGGCGTGGAGGACACAGAACAGCACACGCAGCATACAGTGATATGGAGTGACACAGAGGAGACCGTTAACAAAGGAATAATTGAATAAGGTTGTTATTTTTTATTTCTTCGCTTACAAAAAGTGTTCCCGTCGCTTCATATGACCCAGATTGCAAGTCTGATGGCAGATAGACTATTCTGACGATGCTTTTCATACCTTTTCTGGACCTTGACACTGTTATTTATTTGGCAGTCTATGGGACAGTCTCAAGCCTCCAGGTTTTCATCCAAAATATCTTAAATTGTGTTTTGAAGACGAACAGAGCTTTTATGGGTTTGGAACGACATGGGGGTAAGTGAATAATAACAAAATTTTCATTTTGGGGTGGAGTATCCCTTTAAACAACGAACGAACACATCCTGATCAGAAGAATGAAACGCTCATCAGTCAGCTGGGGTGCCCTCACCTTTGATGAGTTCTGGTTTATAGGCTTCCCTCAGCTGCTCCAGCATCTTGTTGTAGAAGGGCTGGGCCAGTTCAGCCGGCATGGCAGAGTGGAAGTCCGGCTTATTTCCCTTGAGGATACACTGCAGAGTGAACTGACTCACACACAACACCTCTAGCTCTCGGTCCATCACGCTGCGGCTCCAGGCACGGTCGTTCTCATCCTCAAACAGACGCAAGTTAAGAATCTTACGTACCCTGATAAACAACATCACACAGATTTGTAAAACAAGAGAATACAGTCAGCATATTAGAATTCAATTCAAGTTTATTTGTATAGCGCTTATTAGGAAACAAATCATTGCAAAGCAACTTTACAGAAAATTAAGTTTCTACAATATTTAGTAGTGGCTTATAAGTGGTGACTGTCAGTTTATGTGCATATGACAGGAATTTTCAGAAAAATTAATACAAGACGTAGTCAACCAAATGAACACTATTAACTGCAATTATTATATGATGCAATCACACTTGTAGCAATATTTGTTAGTTCTGTATTTTGTTTCAGGGTTAGCATGATTTCTGAAGGATCATGTGAAACTGAAGACTGGAGTAATGATGCCGAAAATTCAGCTTCGCCTTCATGTAAATAAATGACATTTTAAAATATCCTAAAACAGAAAAATGCTATGTTAAATGTATGAGGCTAACATTTTACATTAAATTTTTGATCAAATATATGAAGCGTTGATGATTATAGGGAATATAACGAAAATATCACACATGATAATACTTTTATTAAGATCAACGTGTAAAAATATACTTCAACTTTATTTCAGGATGAATCCTGCAAGCCTGGTTTTATGAATGAAATATCTGATCTACAAAAAATAGATCCTAATATTACTATAAATACAATGTATTCATTATTTTTACTGTATCTGATGCTGCTATAATACATAGATATTGATGTTATTATATTATATATGATCTCCCTGGTTTAACTGATTTTTAGCCAGAGCCAGAGATCAATACTTACATGTAGTCGACATCCTTCTGCGTGTCCTCCACTGAGATGCCGAGTAAGACGCAGAGTCCTCTGCCAATGGAGCTGATCTGCTCCTCCCCAACTGCGTGGATGACGTCACCGTACAGTAAAGAGAGCGTGACTCGAGCTGCATGCTTAACATGATACTTAGTGCTGATCTGAACACTTTTAGATCAACACGTGTTTATATTTTAAAATGCACTTTTTAAATGCGACTAATAAGACAGCAACATTAATGTGAAGCTGTTAAAGCAAGGCGCAAGCATGATAGCGGTGTGTACAGTAAGTTACACAGTCAAGCCTGTAGCCGCTTTCATTTTCATTTCAACAAATTAACTGACAGTTTAACAAGGAGCCTCCAGCTGACATCAAAATTTAGTGTGCAATTTGTGCCGTACCTGTTACGCTTGCCTTCGTTACTCTTTGAATGATCGCCTTCATTGTTTTGGTCTCTAATCATATGTAACCGTGTGTAACACTCGAACACTTTGAGCTTCCGGTTTCTACGAAGCCCCGCCCCCCTCAGCGGCTGCGCACTGACACCTCCGCCCCCTTGCGGAGAAAATGCGCAACGCAGCGAACAATTTTGGGTAAAATAAATTATTACCTTAAAATATATTCCTGATTGTATTTTAATTAACTGAGCACTGAAGAAGAGTGCTAAACTGTATTAAATTTGTGTTTATATTTTTAAGGACCTTATTATTATTCTCAAACATGTAAAGTAATAATGGTACAGTATGTGTAGATGCGGCCAAACATTTGAGTTCATCCTGCTTATAAACCCGTTTTTCCTCTTTGCTAGTAAATGCCATTTAACATGATTAAAAAAAATAAACTTTACATAAACTTTAAAAATACATTTCAATTAAACACACCAACAGAAGTTTAGAGTTTATCATTGTTCAAGTTTCTAGATTGGTTTCTAGAAAATAAACTACATTTATTTTCACTTTAAATGACATTAGTTAAGTGGTGTTGATTATTGTGAAGTTTTCATCAGATGTTTGGACTCTCATTCTGACGGCACCCATTCACTGCAGAGGACCCATTGGTGAGACAGTGATATAATGCTACATTTCTACAAACATTTTCCGATGAAGACACAAGATCATCTACATCTTTGATGTCCTTAGGGCAAGTAAACCTTTCAGCACATTTTTTCTTTTTGGGGTGAACTATTCCTTTAACACAGAACACAATACTCCTCTTCAGGTGCGTTGCTCAAAAGACAATCATGACAATATTTTATCTATGTTGCCAGGGAACTTGCCTCATTTACACTGCAGTTGAGTTCAGTGTACCAAAACATTTATTTTGCTTTTTAATTTAATCTTAAAATATGACAGTTAATATTTTCTTCAGAAAAACACACAGGCAAATAGTCAGCTCATTTATCTTCAGCTTCCTGGTTTTGACTCTCTGTAGACCCTCCATAAGATCTGATGAAGTTTAAAAGCATTGTGGTATATGGCACAGAATCATCCTTATAGATAATTGTGGTCCGAGTGTGCTTTATTTCATATATCTTCACATTAGGTCTGTTGTCTTCGACGAAAATTTGCAGTTAATAAATTGACACAACATTGCCTTTTATTTAGTATATAAACTCCCACAGTGTTTTTTTTTTTAGCTTCTAGGATAAATTGAAGTAAAATGTCTGTAGAATAATTGAACAACCCGAACCCAAAAGTGCTAGTGTGAAAGCACCCTAAATTACAGATGAATCTATTATAATTCACCTTTATCTTTGTCGTCTCCGAGCGTGTATTTATAATTTGCGTAACCAAGCATGGTCCAAACACCAACAGCGTAAACCAGCGACGCATTCCGGTTCCATTACACATGATCTATCTTCATATCTGCAATGTAAAAAAAAATGTAAGATATTAAATTGAGCAGGTGCCACTCATGTTGTTGTCACGTGCTTCTTCTTCTTTTTAAGCGTCGCTTGGCATCAAGTTTATTAGTACATTACCGCCAGCTTCTGTTCCGGAGCATTAATCAAACAGTTGGTTAACGTCTCCATTTTTGCTCTTTATCTCGCAGCATTTGGTTTATTTAAATTTTTTCCCAGAAAATGTTAATTCAAGTAAATTTAAATACTACTAAAATGCAACCCTTTAGTAATTGACTAAGTACTAAATAAAAGTCATTTGGTATCCGTTACTTTTCTCAGCGCTGGCCAGAAGTAAGTGGATTGGATTTTATTTAAACATTTCATAGATTTATTTGCATGTCAAATAACAATCTTTGATATTACTATTACTATTATTTATTATTATTATTATTTTTAAATAACATATAGAGTTCAGTTACCAAACCGTCCTTAGATTTGAATGTTTCTTTTCATGTCCACCAGAGTGCGCCATATTCCATGAAACTAAAGTCTTTGATAAATCGTAAAGAATGCTTCATGTGTGTTTTGTGCCCTCCGTTTTTCTTTAGTTTCGATTTGAAAACTTTAAAAGCACCTGAAGTCCATAACATAACACAATCTAAACTACTCACCTGTAATTTTAATTAATATCTTCAGATGATGTTAATAAATGTATAATAAAATGTTTAGTTATTAAATGTAATTAATAATGAATTACATTATAATAGATAGCTAGATCTTATTAAAAAAAAAGAAACTAAATTAGGTCTCCACATAGTTATATTTTATAATGAAAAATAAAAAAAGTCATTGCAAGGTTGACAAATAACAAATCATATTGTGAAATTTACAGTTACAAATAATAATGTGCAAAAGTACAAATTATAGTTATATTTTATAATACAAAATAAAAAAAAGTAATTGCATGGTTGACAATTAACAAATCATATTGTGAACTTTACAGTTAGGAATAATAATGTGCAAAAGTACAAATAGTTTTTGTTTAATATATATTTTAATGTTTCCACATTTCATCAGACTTAAAATCCTGATATAAATAGGTACAAATGCCTCAGTCATGCTGATTTGTTGTTTTATTTTAGATCAAGACCAGAGTTTGCACATTCAAGGTGCTCAACTTCAGCTTTACCTTTGAAATGAAGTAACCTACAAAAGATTTTCACGATAAATATTATGCATAGCATTAGTTCATAATTGTAGATCAAGATGAATCTGGAATGTGGATCACAAGTCACATTTAAATTCTTTACATACAACATTCATTTAATTACAGGACTGGAGGAACAGGACTACAAAAAACTGTTTCTCCCCGCCAGTGAGCAGATCACAGGTACAGTTTATGAAAGTAAGAAGACTGTCAATCTGTGCAATAAAAAAAAGAACCAACGGACAAGAGGATTCTGTCAAATAAACATTAACAGGAATTTCAGTCTGAACATGCTTGAGAAATAGCGATGCAAGCAACATGATGGCAGAAAACAGTTTCTCTTTGGGAAATCAGATGGTATGTTTTTAAGGTTTTTCACGTAACACTCTCTGTTAGATACAAACTAAATTTATTTAATTAAATAAGCAAACAAACATGACAGACAAATCATAATTACTTGCGTAGATGAGAATTAGAAAACATCTAACAACCCTTTCTCTGGAGGACCTCCTAAACAAATACAGAGATACACTTTGTTGTGTTAAGGTTAGATATGGAAGTTTTTCCAGAAGATTAGGTCAAAAGTCCACTTCTTCAACACTCTGAATGTACATCCTTCACTGATCTTCTGCAGAAAGTTTATGCTGAACTTGAAACAGCCAGTTTCTTGAGATGGTCCATAAAAACTTGCAGACTGACGTCGTCTGTAAGGATTGGAGCTCCTGACTCCTACAAGGAGAAGATATAATATTAGAGATCAGACACTTGGTCAACACTGAATTCATTTCAAGAACACATAACGAACGTATCGCTCCATCAGAACTAAAGGTGTGTACCTGGCCCCAGGCGTAGAGGTTGTTGTGGGTCTGGGAGGGGTTGACTTTGGAGAGGAGGAAGCGTGCCTGTGAACCTCCGTGCTCGGTGTCGATGTATCTGGGCATGGGGAAGCGTGTCTGCAAGATCTCCTGAGCGTCATCCAGAGGAGCCTGAAGCAGCTGCTTGAAGTTCTCATACTCTGCCATCTCCTGGTATCCAGCCTTCCTCCACTGAGCGATAGTCTGAGAAGATGAAAATAACACCATCACTAAACTGACCTCAGAGGAGGAGCATTTGAGGAGCCATTGAAAACATCAGTTCTGATCCAAAACCTAGTGAGCTGTCGTACCTCTCCGTGGTAAATCACCAACTGGAAGAAGGTGTCCATCAACAGAATGCGATCAGGAAGGATGCTGCTGCTGTCCAGAAGAACGGGCTACAAAACCAGACAAAGACGAGATGAGTGCAAGCTGAATTACACAACATTTCATATTATAATATTGCATGGATGGGTCTCAAATCACCTCTGGAGGGCCGTAGAAAGAGTAGGAGTAGAGGATGGGCTGTATCATTATGAGTGACTGCGTCAGATCCTGGCGCACAAAATGATGCCTGTAGTAGGACGACTCATCAGGACTGTTGTTGAACACCTGCAGGAATGGGGATCTCCTCAAGTGGAACATGAACTGTTAAGAAAATAGTTTTCATACAGGTTTTAATCATACACTACAATCTCAAAATAAACCATGCATCATTTATGAATTTTAACAGGCACACATTTAATTGCAAAACAGTGTAACTGCAAGTTTGAACTATTCAAGGCATGATTTATTCAATATATACATATCTACTGACTGAGATATGTACTAATGTATCAATAAATGAAAATTAAGCACAAAATATTGGATTTTGCTGATATGATAATAGCATGATTATCAAACAAGAGTTTACTTTGAATTAAATTATAGTGTATTAAGGCCAAATGTTTTCTTCATTTGTGCATTATGTGGGATTTTTAATTATACTTACACCAGGACTCTTATTTTGAAATGTCTATTGTTTTAGTACTTCTAGCAGCTCATTTAAAAAGATGATAAAACATAAATGTAATAAAATCTTTTGCACTTTTACACCATCATCATATTAGAATATAAACATTTATTATGTGAACTGAAGACTTTTAAGGACCCTGTCCTATCCCAAATATAAAAGTTTATCTGAAGGTGTTTGTGTTTTTTACCTGTGGGTACAGTGAGAGAGATTCAGACAGTTTGAAGGAGTTTGGATCATCTTTATTGAACTGGCCAAACTTCTGACACTGAAACCATACAACAAACACAAAAGTTGAGTGTGACGCAAATTCTACATTCATTATTACAATAATAATGATTCAATGATTCGCATTATTGCCTCTTCTGAATGGAGGCGTTGACCTACATTTCCTTCTGAATAGCTGTGATACTCACCAAGCGAATGAGTTGCCTGTCTAGCCAGCGGAGAACGTCAGGCCCCTCCTCTGACTCCGCCCTGAAAACGCCGAGCCGGGCCATGAGAACGGCAGAGGCCTCCTGATCAAATGACGACTCGATATGCTGGATCTGGGACTGTGCGTCAGCCCAACTAGGTGTGACAATAGAAAGAACCGGTTTGTCGAGAGCGAAAGACGCACAAATTGAACACTCAAGAATTTGACTACTGGGACTGAACTACACATTTACGCAGCTAAATCTATTTTGAGCTACAGCAAACACAAATAGCACAGGGAAACATGAGATGTGTTGACTTTA
Organism: Carassius auratus; assembly: GCF_003368295.1. Classification (NCBI taxonomy): domain Eukaryota; kingdom Metazoa; phylum Chordata; class Actinopteri; order Cypriniformes; family Cyprinidae; genus Carassius; species Carassius auratus. The sequence goes on along the minus strand of NC_039248.1, from coordinate 4,482,270 downwards.
GATAACATCCTACCACACCTGCGGTTTGTACCACATCAAAGTTGATATTAACAAAGGAAAATCTTATGAATGAAAAGAACCAACCAAGACCTTGATTTTAATATGATATTGACTTATAACAGAATTTCATGAGGTTGAAAGCTGAAGCTTATACTCACTTCCTGGCAATGGTGGTGACACGGATCCGCCGCTGTGTGTTTGAATGCTGGTACTGTGTAACAAACTGGATGGCTCCCCTTCCACCCTGAGGAACTGGGGCGTTGTGCTACGAAAATACAACAAACCAGTGTTATTAATACATCAATGTTAATATAAGCTCTCACACCCAACGGGATGTACAATAGAACTGATAATTATATAACTATATACCTGATTTACTACTTCAAAGTACATGGCCAAGGTGGTGGCAGGTGTGAGACTACAAATCTTCCACTGACATGTTCCTCCGACACCCATTTCCTGTGAAAAACAATGAGACATTCTCACATACGTGTCCAGATGTGTGAAGAGCCTATCTGGAATCCAGTGCAAAAGCTGAAATGGGAAGTTACATGCTTGGGACTTACATTGTCTGAAACACAGGGTCCTTTGGTGTTGAGAGACACACACGGCCCGATCGCACCAGAAATCTTCAGCTCTCTTGAGGTCTGAGAAGAAACAGGCAATGATTTAGATGGGTACTGTCATAATTTACACTACCGTTCTAGAGTCCAAGGTATTTTAAGTCCAACTCTTTTACCTTCACTTCCAAAGTACCACCAAAAGCCATGCGAAACTCTCCATTGTAGTCTTTGCTGAAGACTCTTTGGAAGGTCTGCTTGAAAAGTGATGTGTTGAAGGAATCGCCCATGACAATGTGGCCCCTGAAACAGAACAAGAAATATTTGGGAAATGTATCATATTTCACTCGGAATTCCTTGGCGTTAAAGAAACAAGACGTTGGTATTGTGTAGATACCCTGTGAGGTTGGATAGACATTTCATCTCTAGCAGTCCCGTCTGATCCAGCGCGCAGGCGTAGATGTCGACGCTGTGTCCGTTTACTGCTGCACGGTTTGCCAGAGCCTCGTAATACTACACACACGTCAACAGAAGTTCTCAATTAGCTTTTCACAAATTAAACCGGAAAATTATAAATGTAAATGAAATTATCACCGGACCGTTAGAACTAAAATCTGTAATCACCTTAGTGGCCTTCTTCAGATGGCGAGCGTTGTCTTTCTGGATGTCGTGCCAGGAGCGGATGGGGGTCTTCAGTTCATCTCCCACCACCATGCCGGGCCCCTGTGTTGGGGGGCCACCAGTGAACAGCATCACACGGGCCCCTGTGTTAGGGAAAGTGCTCTACAAATAGAATGACAGAGACAATGAATAAAATGCTAAAAGCTAAATTTAGTTCATTGTCAAAGTGTATATTTTAGTATTTTTCCCACATATTACAAACTTTATTGGTGCTTTTTAAAGGGAATAATGCAGGCTAAAGTAAAATCAGCCATGCTAGACTTATTATCAAACAAGCTCAAGACTGCAGTAGGTAGTCTGTTTCCTATCTTGAGAGTTATGTAAGAATAACGATTGGCTCGAGCACTAGGTACAACTGTTCTGATATGACATGACAACTGAAGTGGACTTTGAATCTCACAGCCAGCATTACTGACACGTTGCCAATTTGAACAAACCGCCAGAGCAGAAAATTCTCAGGGTACTGCACACTGGTTCAGTAAAGAGAAGCAAAATAAAAAATGAGCTTTAAATGAATAACGTCCTGGCTGTACCTCCAGTAGTCCAATAGCAATAGAAAGGGCGATGCCCGTGGAACGAAGAGGTCTCTTCCCCTGAGGAACAGGCCAGGGGTCTCTCTGCAACTCCCCCAGAAGGTCAGTCAGGTTCATGTCTACTGCTTCCACAGGCTGCAGAAATCTAAAACAGGTGCAAACAAAAAATAGAAAATGAACACAACTGCCTTTAGGTAAAGACTTGTCTCTGTTCACTTCTAATGTGCATGCTAAGGAGAATGACAGGTGAGCATCTCATACATGCAGGAAGAAGCAGCAGCATCATGAGGGGCCAGTGGTTTGCCTTGCTGTCCAGAAGTGGCTGGCTTCATCAATCCCAGCATCTCCTGCAAACAGATGACACACTTGATAAATATAACTGAAAACTCAGCTTTATTGGCTATTTTAGAGATTTAGGAATAGTAAATCAAAACTAAATAAAAAGATCACTGACCTGTATCTGTTTGGGCGTGAGCTCTTTTGTGCCACGGAAGACGTAGCTCTTGGCGATACCTTCGCAGCTGAGCTCATGGATCTGAACCATGCGGCCGAAGGTGATGAGACCCACCAGGGCATTAGGTGGCAGCAGACTCAGAGACATCTGAAGGGATTCTTTCAGAGCCTGGAGGTCTTCCTCTTCCAGACATGTGTCCACCACATACAGGAAGATGAGAGGAGTTGGAGGACCACGCTGAAGAGAAATAAATCAGGTTAAATAATATTACATACTGTTATTGATGGATCATTTAATTCATTTATTTATTTATTCTGATACATTTTAAATAGTAAAATATACATTAAAATATCTCACCCCAGTAAAGAAAAATGTGTCAGTAAAGACACTGATAATGTTACAAATGATTTTGTATTTCAAATCAGTTCTGTTTTTTAAACTTTTATTTATCAAAGTATAATGAAAAATTAATAAGAATAATAATACGAGATGTTTATGGACCACCAAATCATCAAATTAGAATGATTTCTAAAAGATCATGTGGAACCGAAGACTGGAATAATGATGCTGAAAATTCAGCTTTAATATATATATAAAAAAATGTTCTCACGATATTACTATTTGATGATATAACTACTTGCATTACTTATAAATGTAATAATTCTCTTCAATGGAAGTTTATACAGACTTTAAATAGTTTTCCTTGAAATGTTAAACTATTAAAAAAATCCTGTCACTTGTCAAAACACTGAAAACTAGCTTCATGACACAAGCAGCTATCTGTGAGCTAAAGGAGTTGTAGTTAATCTATATGTTTGTGCAGTAAAGTATGCCTATTTACAGAACAGAGTACACAGAGTAAATGTATATTTACCTGCACTATGTACTCAATGGTGGAGAACTGTTGCATTAATTCTGCGGGCTGATTCACTTCTGAAATGCCTGCATATGATGGAGGAAACTGTGAAGAAACAGATTAATATTTACTCACAGTGACAAGTGTGATTGACGTTAGAGAAGCACATGGAGCAAATCCAAGACTGAAATGAGTTTCAGTAATGTATACTCACAGAGTTCCTCTGGAAGCAGAAGTTGCAGGCCCATATCTTAGCTCTGAAGTCCACTTGACTACAAAAGGAAATCAAGCATTAAAACTGCTAAACATATCTATGACAAAGCCTTTTCTAATGCAAGTCATTGACACACAAAGAGAAACAATTGTCTTCCTTTAGTCACAGCGAATAAAGGAAACAATTAGCAGTTAACTAACCTTATCCAATTAACATTGCAATGACAATGTTGAAAAGTAATGCTGTATAGTGTCTTTTAACATTTAAAAATCTCTGAAATAATGTAATTAGCAAGCCTGAGGAAATCTAGAGGAAAAGACCAAACCTCCACTTGAGCAAAACACTATTTCACTAAACCCTAAAATAAAAGGTCAACATCTAAACCAGGCAAAATCAGCTTCACATGAAACCCTCTAAACCAGTTTTATTTTGTTTATTAATGAGAGCAACAGCAATATGATTAAGGACACCAAAGTTTAATCTAATAAACAGGAATTGACTGTTGTTAAGTGTAAGATGATATTTCAAATCCATTTCAATTCCTGTCCACCAACTAATCAATACTTCGGATATGCAAATCAAATGTCATTATGATATTTATCTATATGGACCACACGCTGTACAAACAAACAGAGCTCAACACTGCTTGGAAAAGTGATTCAGTCCTTACCAGAGTGGGTTGAGCACGGCTTTACAGTTGGCCCGGCTGCACAGTAGCGGCTCGTACTGAACCGGAGGCAGGTCCGGTCTCTCTTTGAGGGGGGTGTAGAGGCAGGAAACAGGAACCACTAGCCGTGTGGCCTCCAGGCGGCTGGAAGGCCAGAGGTTCCAGCTGCAGCGTACTCCATCACGATCTTCATTCTGTTGGATGAACTCTTGGAAGGTCGACATTACAGTGTGAACTGTGAATGACCAGAAACAGCGAAATGAGTAAACAGTGAGCTGCGAAGTCTTTTCAACCCTAAACCACACCTATCGGGTTGTGTCTCCAAAACTGGACAAGCAGGATAGCAATGCCTTAAATTAACAGCAAATACCAGAGTGACAAGGACAATTTAACCCATGTCAGCAATGTGAGTAGGAATTGCATTCTTTTATGTTTGTTCATAACAGAAGGAACTCTTTCACAGACGGAATGTTCACGCAACTATCATCTTTGAACAAAGACACCTGACACGAGTGGCTACCCTTGCCAAGCCCAAAACGTCATTAAGAGCTTGCTGATCAGAGATATGCGTAGATGTGTTGAGGAGCAAAAGCAGATGCTATTTTTGAGTAGAATGCACTACTGCTGGGACACACCTGTCCTAGAATACCTACTCCACTCCAGTCACATGTTTGCTGACTAAACACAAAGCACTTCAAAGTATTAGAAGAGACTTTGGCCTCTGATAACCCTAAATCAGAGGGATCCCTGGAAATGTCTGTCCAGTACCTGTATTGACTGTTTGGTTACACAATGATAGAGTTTCCAGACAGACATGAAGACACTAGACTGACTGTAAGTTACATGACAAGAGTCCAGCAGATTGTTAAGATGTGGTCAGCATATTAGACAACTTAATAAAAATTGACTGAATGATCTTAAATGTATTACACTGGTGTTAACATATTATTAATATATTACAATATTAAATACGTTTTAGTCAAAATAAGAACCTCGTCATGACGTCACGCGTATATCTAACATTTATTTCAGTGGACAAGCTCGCGCTAGCTAACTCCATCCGCTCTCAATACGCCACAGAAAAAGAAACCATAAGTAAAAGCAAGACTTAAGGCAGTTGTGTAATTAAAAAAAGTAAAAAATAAAAAAAATTATATATATATATATATATATATATATATATATATATATATATATATATATATATATATGTATAATATCCCTATCATTAATGCCAAAACATACTACTAAATACACCCGTGTAAGCAGTACGTTACACACACAGTACTATTATCGTTACTGACTTCCGCTGATCTAATCCGGGGTCTGCGGGTTAAAATCTAACACATCAACGAACCCCGATTTCATTGGTAGAACACAACGATAGACATACCTTTTTAATCGATGAGGCTTTAATAAATTAAATATGATAATCGCGATCACAGGACCATTGAAAGAGAAAATGACTTCTTCGAGGAGGATTCGTCCGCAGCCGGTTCCTGGAGCTCCGAAGAGTGACGTGTTACAACACGCTCCGTGCGCCACGATTGGCTGCTTCCGCATGACGTCAAAGGAACGTTCCGCTGCAGTGTCGAATTTCTGTACGTAGATGCGAAGAGCGGTTTCTATCGCAGCGTTTGATGCAAATGAGTTTTGCGTAAACACATGACCTAAAATTTCTCACATACTTTTAATACCGACTAAACAATATTTTGACGGGTTGTGAGTCGTAACATTGGTTATAAAGGAACGTATTATATTATGATTTATTATATTATAATAAAAATTAATATAGATGAAGAGTATGCTATACATATGTTGATAAGCAATTTTTTGATCGACTCGTAGTAATAATATAGTAGTATAGCCTACACACAATACCGTTCTGAGATAACGTAGGCTATTATATTAAGATAACAAACAATACAAACAAAACTAAACTATAAAATAGGCTATGCATGACATTATTGAACTCTGTTCATGAATATTCATGAGATGTATATAGATATTATAAAAAGAATGGCTGGATGGATAAAGTCACATTACAAAGAATCTTGTTTAATATGTAATTTAATATATTTCATTCAGGATCAGGTCAAACGTAAAAAAGTGTCACTGAATGTGCCAAAGTTAAATAAAGTAAAAACGTGTATATTTATATTATTGTTCTCTTTCAGGGTAGTTTTGTATTTGCTGTCAGGGGCCAATATTAACGTTTTTTTTTTTTTTTTATAAAAAAAAAAAAAATACAAAAACGTAACCTTTCTAAAATGCGAAAGAGGGTTTTCATTAAAATGTTCAAGGTAGATAGCATAGAGCTGTGTAATCAAACGTATGTATACAGTGAATGGCCTAAATCAAGCCCTAATTGCATAATTACCTTACCTTAAGCGAATGTCTGAAACGGTTTCAACAGGGGGGAAGAATTTTAAAAAATTGTAGTGTAGTACCTCAATGTGTCCATAGATGGCGCTTGATCCATATCTAAATGCAACTTTAGCAGCATCACCTCTTGGCAACTCACACACACAAACATTTACGACACACAAGCAGAGACACACACACACACACAGAGAGAGAGAGAGAGTTTACTCGGTCGCTGCAGTCACGCTCATTTCTCCGGAGCTCTGGCTGCGGATGCTGCCGTCTCTCCTCCTCCATCTCCACGAGGATGCTGGAGCGCACAGAGGCGGACGGAGGCGAGCGCATCGGGCCGCCTGAAATCACCCATATCTCGTCGGCTATCCTGTACCGTCACTTTCCCAAACTTACAAGAACTATGAATGGGGGTCGATGCTGAATAATCTGGGCGGACTTGTTCTGTATGCCGCCCCTTCTTTCTAATCGTCAGCTGCATCAGCTGTTGCTCTGGGAAAACTCGAGGCGACTCCCACTCTGAGGGCATCGGATACGGGCATCACTCCACGATGCATCCTCTGTCTTCCTGACTCCTCCTAACACAGCGGATGCTGCCTGCATCATTAATATTTGATCAGCACCTGGTATCACAGCAGCAGCTCGCCACTCCTGATGGAGAAAGCACAATCTGTACAAGCACAGCCTGGATCCAAGGCGCATGAAAGTCCAGCAGAAGACATCTCCAACCTCACGGATGAAGAGCTCCTCCAATGGAGCAAAGAGGAGCTGGTGCAGCGACTCCGAAGGTCCGAAGCCGATAAAATGACCGTCATTCTGGATCACAGTAATCTGATTCGGGAGGTGAACCGCAGCCTCCAGCTGCATCTGAACGAGATCCGGGGGCTGAAGGTGAGTAGCACACCTGCGCTCTCTGAGGATGTGCCACAAGCACCTAGGTGCACATCATTCTTCTTTTGAGAACAACGCACTGAAAATTTTCTTGCTGCATTATATGCTTTTCTTTTGATTAAAACGAAAAGCTTCTGGAAAAAAAAAAAGAAAATTACTTAACACTGATATAAGCAAAGTACCTTAGTTTATTATATATATATATATATATATATATATATATATATATATATATATATATATATATATATATATATATATATATATATAATACACACACACACACACACACACATATATATGTGTGTATTATATATATATATATATATATATATATATATATATATATATATATATATATATATATATATTTATTTATAATTTATAATCAATAATTTATATTTTTTATTTATGTTTGAACTGCTGGTAAAACATCCATTGTGAATGAATGTGAGCATTTCACAATTTTTAACCATGAATGTTACATATAAATAAACATTCATAAAAAAATTCACAGTGTTGTCGAAGGTGTCTAAAAAGGAACAGATTATTTAAAAAAATTCTTTATTATTATTTTTTTTTATTTCAGCTTTATGTCATATTAAGACAATGACCACATCTGTCAAGTTCCATAAAAATAGTCCATATGACACTTGCAAGTTTTTTTTTGAAGCCATGCAATATAGCTTAGTTGACGTTCACTGCAAATATTTTGAAGCTCTTCAATCTTAGTTTCATGTTCATTCATCATGTGTCATGCAAAGTTTGGTAACATTGATGCCAAATCCATTTGGCACTCATGTGTGTCAGGTGAGCTGTTGCTTCAATGGACAAGCAGAGTTTTTTGTCAAATGTGGCACATACAAGAAAATCATAGTTTTAGACTGTTCTATTTTAGATCAGTGTTAGAAATGCATGAGAGCTCTGCTTGAACAACCCCTTTTAACTAGACTTTAGTCTCATAATGAATTATTAAATCAAATAAATGATATGATATAGTTTGTATGGCCTCAAGAATAGCAACATTTTAAAATATGTAAACACATTTTGTATATTTTGTTTTCCCAATTGTGGTGAAGGAGGTAAACCAGAAGCTGCAGGATGACAATCGGGAACTGCGAGACCTGTGCTGTTTTCTGGACGATGACCGGCAAAAGGGCAAGCGGGTGTCGCGTGAGTGGCAGCGTCTGGGTCGCTTCAGTGCCAGCGTTATGCGTAAGGAGGTGGCACTTTATCTTCAGAAACTGACAGAACTGGAGCGCAAGCAGGATGAGGTCATTCGGGAGAACCTGGAGCTTAGGGAACTTTGTCTGCTGATAGACGAGGAGAAAGGAGGCAGTGGAAGGGAAGGAGGCCAAAGTGGGACGGGGTCCATTGGGTGTCGTAACTCCATTGATAGCCAGAGTGGGCTTTTGGTACCCAGCTTGATGCGGGACGTGGGGGACGGAAGCAGTACTTCTAGTGCTGGAAGCGCTGACAGCTCTGAGCATCCACACCATAAGCAGCCACAGCCGCCGTCTAGTGGTGGAATTGGGAATAAAAGCCCAGAGATCCAGAAGGCTCGTCCTGGGAAAAGAGGGGAAGGAGAACGGGTGGAGATCTCCAGTCCTGACCCTCCCGTCCGACACAGAAGCACCAGCCTGGAGTATCCCTTCGTACTGCCTCAGCCCTGCCGACCACGCTGTGGCTCCATATCTGTCCCTGACCATCGGCTGATTAGAGGGCTTAGTCCAGAAAAGTACAGTCGATCCCTGGGCCACCGGAGTCCGGAGACTCATCCCAAGCACCATCTGGCTACAGGACAACCCATGAATCCTGAGCTCTACATCCAGAGGCACAGGGGCAGCTTAGGAAGTGGGCCTGGGAGTCCAGAAGCTAGACACCTGCTGCTAGGAACATCAGAGCTCCACCATGACAAAAGCAAGCTGGGAGGAAGTAGTCCTGAGATGCTGAGGCACCAGTACAGCATGAGCCCTGAACATGGGAAGTTTGGCAGCCCTGGTAGAGAGATGTCACCTCGGAGATTGGCAGGAGAAGAGCTGTCGCCACACCATCGGAGCCTTTACAATGGCGTAAATGGTGGGTCTGACTTGCAAAATTTCACATATTTAAAAAACACTGAAGGTGTGCTTTTATGCCGGAGAAATATATCTCCTTTCTCAATTTTTATCCCATGTTCACCAGTTTAGTATTAGCTAATACACAAAAATATGATCTGATAAATGGTAAAATGAGAAACAGATCTTTAAGAGCTCTGATCAAAAAATTTGCACGTTTCCATTTTTTGATATTGATATTGTCACGTTCAAGTGCTTTGTTGTTGGAAAGAAAAGGAATCATGGAGTATGGCAAATTTATTCTTGCCTATTTCTTGGGGAATTTTTATTAAAGCCATATATATAGAAGATATTTAGCCAGTATCCAACCATGAGTACATTGTATCCCATTCATTGGCAACCATATAAACATTACCCATTCTGTTCCTGGCACTATCCTGCAGAGTTTACATCTGAAACAGCCTGAAAAAGCTAATCAAGATTATTAGATACATCTGGTGTTTGGCCAGGTTGGAGTTCAACTCTGCAGGACATAAGACGTCTAGAAGCAGGACTGTACACCCTAATCTAGCAATATAGTGTCAAATAAATGTTATAAATGCTGTGTAAAATATACATAATATGCATCATACGGTTATTTACACATTTGGTTTTCTCCTCTGCCATGTTTAAAGTTTATGGCCCGCTCAGCTCTGAAACTCTTGAGTTTCCCAATCATAAATATGGCTCCTGAGGCCATTAATGTCCAATTTCCAATTTCCGATAACCGCAATATTACGTGAAGGCAGCATAACCCTGATCTCTAATGATTGCTGATGTCGAGGTCTTTGCAGTTTTCTTCAGACTAGCCTGCCACCCACAGCCAGATTGCAATGGACTCTGCTGAAGTTACTCACGATTGGCTCATCCATCTTGAAACACAGTTAATTATTTCTCCAGAGACACCAGACCTATGCCTGGTATCAATGAGTATCAAATCTAAACAACTGGACACTGCGTTAGATGTTACCATACAGACAGTGTCCTATTTTGCATCATTTAAGAAATGCACATCTCTAGTACTAGTACTAAAAATGTACAATAGCGTGGTTTGGTACTAAGAGGTCCTCTATAGAGAATACTATGGAATACCATGTATTAAAAACCATTGAATTTACATTAGCAAAAACCATCACAAAGATCATGCTAATGCAGGACCAATACTTCAGCATGCATGCACACACATAATAGGTGAAATGATAAATCATATGCTTCATTTAAAATCACACACTGAGTACACCTGAAGAACTTTCTTAGTCTGTTAAAAAAGTATGTTCTACATATGTGTGCAGTAAGAATGTAATTGGGACTTCTACATCCGCCATATTGGCTTTGTCATGTGTCGTTTCACTGCCATTCACAACTCTTCTTCTTCAGCGTCATGGAATAGTAAAATGTAGCATTTATATAGCAGGGAAGTTGACATATTCAGACATAACTCTAAGCTTTGTCTTTCTGCTGCTTTATGTAAGTACTTTATGAAATTGCTAGCTTGTGAGAGAAAAGATGTTGACTGTTCAAAATCTCATGATTTTAAATAAACACACACAAACACACACTAGAGAAATGGTTCAAATCAAAGGCGCTAGGCAGCTATGTGCATATCCCACAGCTGCAGATAACGATTTCTACAGGAGAACATGCTGAGTAGCCCATAGTTCACACCGTCCATAAAACACTCACCTCAAGGTGAAAGATGTGACTCACTTTGCATTCATTAGCTTCAAGAAATGCCCCCTTAAGGTGAAATAAGGACCAAGAAAGAGCAGATTGATGTCCATATTTAAATAACTCAAAATACAGAAGAACTTCTTTAGCTGACTCTCTACAGTTACATTAGCTTCCCTCATATCAGATAAGATTTATTTGTTACGTTTACGGTAGCACCTTCCTGGTGACGAAATAACATTCTCTCACTGTCAAAATGAAATCGATAATAGTTGTTGAAAGATATTAGCTTTACAACTGGCAAAGAACCACAAGAATGGCTTTCAGCTCAGCACTAACAATAAAAGGTAATTGCTAACAAGATGACTGTTGTTGTTGGATACTGTGGTTTCAGCATTGTCCTACGTGTCTGTAATGCTGCTGTAGACATTTGTCACTGTCACAGTCTCTTCTGGTGTTGGTCCCAAAGGAAAAACCACACGTCCACTGACCCTGTAACACTTCCACATCATCCATATCTTCCTCTGAGCGACCCTAATGCAGCTCTGAAATGCTTTGCAGTGTTGATGATCTAATAGAGTGTGTGGAAAGTATTGGTTTTAAAGGGGTAGTACACTACAAAAAAGAAAACCTATAAACATTTTCCCACCAAACTAAATAAGATATTTTGAAAAACATTGTTCTGGCATCTGTATTTGTTGGTTTTACAGAGAATCGATCAGTATTGTCAGCATTTACTGTTGCGGTCATGGTGCCTAGACAGCCAATGCTATTTATTTATTTTGTAGTAAACTGCATTTTTAAGTTATATTACTGTCATATCAAAGTTTAACCAGGATTATATCACAGTTGTGACATAAGAGCTGTATGTCTATTTGCAGACCGGCATGATGGAAGTCTTTACCATATTGACATTGCATTATGTAGCTATTAATTCAAATGGAGTGTGTTGCAGTGTGTGCAGTTGGTACAAATCATAAACGTAGTATTTGTTGTGGGAATTAAACTTGTGCGTAGCTCTGGATGATCCTGTAAGAGGTTTTCAGAGAATTATTATTTTTCTGCTTTCTTAGCGTGCGGCTATTATTCAAAAAGCCAGAGCACATGATCATAAACATCACAGTGACTTCAGCCAACAAAGTTCAGATAAATGAGCATCTAAATAACAGCGTCACAAGACAATCCCTCTGCGTTTTTCGCTGAAATCCTGCATGAAAACAAGCCCCTCTTGACCTCATCTAAACTAATCTATATGCCATCCTGCTGCTAACCTTTTTTCTGGGTAAGACGCAGGGCGGCTTTATTTGGACTTTGCATGGGAATCACGTTGTACAGTAGCTAATGCTGTCGGCTCATGCTGGAAATTCACATGAAAGCTGTTTCCATACAGGCAGTATTTGGCAGCATCTGTCAATATTCTGATGACTTGAAAAGTCTGAACATTTAAATGAGGGCATTGTTTTATAGGCAGAGAAAAATGGGTGCTCCATTCTTTGTTTCTCTCTCTATCGCTTGGCTCAGATTTGTATTTATATTTTTTTGCTGACCCCGCACAATGAACAGATGGAGGGACCAGAGTGTTTGTTTTTAAACAGAGCAAGGTTAAAGGACCGGTTCACCCAAGAATGAAAGTTCTGTCATCATTTACTCACCAACATGTCATGCCAGACCCGTCCTGTCTCTTCTGTGGAACATTTTTAATAATACAGTATTCAATCTTTTCCATCCAGCTGTAGTGAGCTTTGCAAACTAAGCACCATAAAAAATAAAAATCATAAAAGTATTCCATGTGACCCAGAAGCCATACAATAGCATGGAGCGATTGTGAAATAAATTTGAATTTGAAGTCATTTGAAGCTGACATCGCTGCTTCTCTCATAAACTCAGTGACATGATCATGTTTTCTAGCATGTTGAATTACATCAGTGTGCTTGTTTTAGCTTTTCTGCTTAAAACTTTTGAAACTCTTATGCATGTGAGATTTCTTTCTCAGCTACTTTCACTTCAGTTCCAACTCTGGCAAATCTCAGACCTTCCTAATAATTCAGATGAGAGCGAGGCTTTAAAAGAGGAGACAAAGCGGCCATTACACGACTTCTGATAATACAGAAGTCAGACCTCTTCAGTCTCAAACTCTCAGTCTCCAGGGAAGCCTGTGGTTTAGGCAGACCTGTATCTGAAATGGGAGTGTGTTAGTTTGAGCCTTAATGTTGTGTGTGCTCCTATGTGATCTTGGGAGATAGCCCCCTCTGACTCCGGCTCTAAATTTAGCCCAGAAGCTGACGGCTTTCTTAATGTTTACCTCCACACATACAGTAGGCAAAGACCTTTCCCCCACTTCCACTAACAGTCTTACAGGTGTCCTGCTGAATAATCAGGTAAACACTCAAGCCCTTGCTAATTTAATTTCATTTCATTTCAATTTAATTTAATTTCATTTCATTTAGCAAAGTTTACACCCTTTATAATAAAAGTTACATTAAAAAAAAAACTAAAGTAATTTTATTTTATTTTATTTTAGTAATACAATTTTAATTTTGTAATTTTACTGTATAATGGTTCCATTTTTTTTACATATTTATTTTAGTTAAAATTACAAATATATTGTATAGGGAAGGTTGCATTTGTATTATTTTATTTTATAATTTGTTTTTAGAAAATAAATTAAATTTTACTTAAGTACAGTTTACACTTTTAACAAATTATTGTATAGTGAAGTTTACATTTTTGTTTTATTTAATTTAAATAATTTTAGTAAAGGTTACATTATATTTTATTTTATTTTAGTACAGTTTATACTCTTTAACAAGTTATTATTAAAGGTTGCATTTATTCTATTTTATTTTCAGTTAAAAGACACCAATGACTTTGGTTGTAAAAATATAAAAATAATTAGGCAATAACATCAACTGTGTCCAATAGAAATTTAATTTACAAATCTAAGATGCAAAAATATGTAAATATTATTTTATATAAAGGTGAAAAAACTAAAAAAGGAACTGACTCGCATGTGAAATTTATTGAATGATATATATGGGCTCCTTGTCTTCTTTAGCATTGTTTAACTGATGCTCAAAAATGTTATAGAGAGTAATAGGCTTACATTTAGGCAGTGGCCAGGTTTAAGGTTAAGGTTTTAACAAAAACAGGATCTGGCAAGTTAGAAAACGTCCTATAATTCTTCCCCTGTGCACCATATTTGAGTGTTTTTTTTTCCCTGGGAAAGAATATTACAGTGAGCTCTTAGTCATGGGCCTCTAATGGATTGTCACGGCGGGCTCAGCTCAGATTGTTGAGTCATGGCTTTGTGTGAGGATTGTACGTTTCTCAAAAAAAAAAAAAAAAAACCCTGCATCTCCACGTGTTTTTGCACCATGCATAGCTGCAAAAACAACTGTTTTCTGACAGGTTTCCTATTTCCATGTATTTCAGCAGTAGCACACAGTAAAATCCTGTTGTTTTTGTGTTTAATATGAAAATAATAAGTTATGTGTGTGATTAAGAAAACTAAATCTGAACTGAACGTGACTCTGTCTGAAGGGATATGGTTTAACACAGTCGTGAGATGCATGAATGTGCTGTGAGCTTCATTAGGCAATGACCTTCAGTTTGCATGCTCTGAGAGGTCCATTGTGGCTATTCTTTGGATGATACAGTATATGACATTATTTTAGTGTGTTTAAAAGTGCTGTAAGCAATTTCAGCTCTTTTTACTTGAATCACACAACCAGCAAAATTGAACAGACAAAATAATTAGCATTCAGAGAGAATTTCCACGGTCGCTGAAACATCTTTTCTTTTTATTCATTTATTTTCGCCGAGTCTAAGGGCTTTAAATCTCAGAAATTAGATTTTGGTTAATCTTTAATTTCACAGATTATTTTTCTGCACAGTTGTTATGCTACAACAAGAAATTAAAGCATATGGCAAACATTGAGTCTCATTCACTAAATATGCGTAGGCACAGATTTTTGCCTGAAATGTGCGTACGGACGTTTTCACGAATAAATCATGATTCATCAAAAACTTTCGTACTAAAATTTATTCTAAATGTACGAAAAGATTCAAGAACAACTTATACCACACGTACGCATTAATCATGGCATGTAGGCATGGCACACTTGGTAGGCTACTGCTTGAAGACATCGCGGTGCGTGCTCTAAGGAGAGAGCGCGTCTTTAGAGAGCGCACAGATATGTTCGCGGAGAGTGACGAATAGCTGTTCAGTCGCTTTAGGTTGCCCAGAGAAGTCCTCATTGATTTATTCAACTCACTGGAACAACACCTAAGCCACATCACCAACCACTCTCACCCTATACCACCTTATCTCCAAGCCTGTGTTTAACCCATACTTCCTTTTTACCTGTGCCCGTTATGCCAGTGGATACACTTTTAAATAACAAATAATTTTTCCTGGCTTCCACCCCCGGCAGCAAAACCTCACGTTCATTATCGTTAAAGTTATTTTTCTTTGTCTTTTGTTTCGGTGCCATAATTGTCTTTCTCTGTACAAGTGCCTCGTTGTGGAAAGCCCTTATATGGAGCTGGTTTGGGCGTGAATTATGCTAATTACTGACCACATGCACGCGGGCGCTCATTTAGAAGACTCCAAATTCACTAACAGAAGAACGAGCTTAAGAACAAGCTCATGTGCGTACGCACGTGTTGTGAATTAGGCGGAAAGTTATCGTGAGAAGTTCAAATGTGCGTATAAATAAGAAAATTGTACGCACCCATTGTCATTTTTCATGCATTTTTTGCTGCATATATTGCTAAAGTCCCAAGAATGGAGCAAAATCTGATCTGGTTACAAAAGACATATTTCCTCTGCAGAGGCTGATGTTTGGAGAACATGCAGAATTAGGGTCATTAGAAGTGCAGATGTATGAAAATAATTAACTAAGACAACATCTGTGCTTTTATAGGCAAGTATTTATGAAACTACTTGGAATTATGCCTTTGAATAATAAAAATGACGGTACAAATAGATTGCAAGCAAATGTCCACATTGGTGAAAAAAATAATAATAATATTTTTTTTTCCAAAAGTGTGTGCAAGTTGACCTTATGATGTCTATATCGATTTATAACTGTTTTATTTTAATTATTAATTCCAAATAACTGAGAATAGAGCAAGTAGCTCTTCTTCTTAGTGAATTTTGTGACCCCCCCCCCCCACTTTCAGAGCTTAAGCATTTCCATGATCTGTAAAAATATAGGACATTCTCCCATAATCCCTGTTTTACAATGATGGAAATGTGTAAGTCTGTGTGCATTTGCTGTAGCAGTGTGTTTGTGTATTTGTTATAGAGATGGGAGAATGTGAAAGAGATATTCATCTTGACAGAAGTTTGTACAAATATGAAATCACACATCTTGACCTCAGTGACCCCTCTCAGGATAGGCTCTATCTGACAGATCCGAGTCACAACACATTGCATGAATATCAGCCCATGAGCTCTCAGGGCAAATTGAACATTATAAGCTACCAGCCAAGAAGCGCAGTGACATTATAAAAGCCCACACAATGCAATTTCAATATTCAAGCTCAAGAGCTAAACGCATGCTTAGGGCATTATTATAACGTAAAGCCTTGTATAATGATTGTTAATGTTAATGGTATAGGATGCAACAAGATTTTGATATCATGCCATGTTCAGCATAAATGATCTATTAATTCAATAACCCCAAAAGACTTCATACTTAAAAAAAAATGTTTTAAAGGCCTTTTAGTATAATTGTATAAATGTTCACCTTCAGGTCGTAGAACACGTTTTGCTATTACACTGTCAGTAATATTCAACATGAACACTTTGAATGTATTCATCAGTTTTTAGAAAAATCATGCATTACAGTATATATCAGACATTTGATTAAAGTTTATTTGTTCATCTCTCAGTCTTCATTGTAATATACGTTTTGACCTTCACAATAAAAAACTACAGAGCTTTGATAATAAAATTAAGCATTTAAATATCATTGTGATAATACATTATTGGCAGATATAGAGTGACAACTGATGTATTTATGCGTGACATTGATTTACATTATAATCTGTCAGAATAATCTTATTTTTGGTCATAGAAATCTCAGCAAATTAACCAAATTGTCTATTTATGGTCAGTTTTGCTCTCTTCTTCTCAAACTTTAAAAATTGAATGGAACAAATTTGTCATTTGTAAAAATGTGTAGCCCTTTTTGCTTTAAAGTCAAAATAAAATGGAAGTAGCAACAGATATTTTCTCCCATTTATATGTCAGTCATGATTTGTTGTATACTGTGCAATGGGTTCATAAGTGCACTAAATGATCGGAGGGGTCCTGCATCTGTCACATATGTCAAAAGTCTCTGTAACATTTTGGCCCAATAACATTTTGATTAATATTTATGAGGCCAAAACAAATAAAACCATAAACATGGGTAAATCAGAATCACAATATCTTCTCTAACATGCATTTAAAAAACAGATAGGATGAATTTTTATACCAATCCAGCAAAGCCTGATGATCATGTCATCCAGTATGATTTGAGTACACTGTGCTTCAATGGACACAAATCTGTCTTGATTGCATGATACTGGGAACCCTTGGTTTTGATTTGTTTCATCAACAAATATTGATTTGATCCTTATCCTTGATCATCCTTTGAGCATTTGTGGAGCAGAGTCCAAAACCTCTTTGTCGTTCTTATTATCTTCTGTTTGATCAAAGCAGAGGGTCTATCTCTCTCCAGGACATCAGTTTTGCTCTGCGTTCCCGGTTGTTCCTGGGCTTTATCCGCTTTCACGTTGTGAATGTTAGCGGATAAACTGGCCAGGATTTCTGCTAAAGCCTCCTAAAGTGTTTCTTAGAAGTCCACAGCCTGGCATGAATCTTTTATGGCTGACTGCGCATGCACGCCTGAAGCAAATATGATAACGAGATGAAAAAACAGAAGTGGTGAATGAAACAGAGCACTACTGATGCCGGCTTAATGGAGGAGAGTTCAGGAAGAATGGATGTGTCATCACTATCTGAATGAATATCGAATGACTTTGAACAGTTCAGAGTACAGGAAAACTGGCTAAGCCTTGATGAGCCTGCCAATGAAAGGTGCATGTCAGTAGCTACTCTTAAGAAGAGTCTGAATGAGAATGTAGAAGTGACACTGTGAATTGTATTTAACCATATGCTCTTACTCTGGTAAATACACCATCCACAAAGTGAGGTTTTTCAGCCCAAAGGACTGGTACTGTGTCTGCTTGTGTGTGTGTTTGACGGGGCAGCATATGGGAAAAGCAGACAGGTTCACAGTTGATTTAGTCTGGGCAGACATGCAGGAGAAAATGTTGTCGCCAGGCTCTGTAAAGAAGGAAAACAGGAGGGTTTGCCTGTGGTCTCCAGTGTGCAACTAAACCTTAAAAAGAGAAAATAACTACTCAGGCGCTGTGAGGGCAACAAATTATGTCAAGAGCCTCTTATTTCCTACAGACCACCCTCGGTGTCAGCCTTAATGTGCACAAACCACAATGAAATTTACCAACACCTCTGTGAAAAGCCAGATCTAAATGCTTTTCATTCTGTGCCCGTTTTTGAGGACTGTATTATGACAATAAGCTGCTATAAGTCATCTCAAGGACAACAGCAATTGCCCATTTTTCAGTGTCCTTGGTTCCTTGATTTTTTTTGGCATCTACTTTATGGTTCCATGAAGAAACTTAAACATAAATGGAAACTTTCCAGTATATATAATGACATCACAACCTTGATGCACTGCAAAAACTGAATATAACTGTAAAAAATTTTTTTTTTATCTTCACAGCTTTGATATCAGCAGGATGTTGCAGCAACAACTGCAGGAACGTGAAGCTCTGGGACAGGTGAGTTCAGCTCAAATGACTTCGGCTCTGTTCCAAAACCAAGTGAGCTGCCTACATAGACAGCATTTTAAGGCATCACTGGTGTGCTCCTGAAGTGAAAGCTATTTCAAAACAGTAGGCAGCTAAATAATGCTGCCTTACAAGAAAGAGCAACAGCTAAGGCAGCATTCTATCCTTTGCTGATGGATTGCAACAAACTACAGTAAGTGCAGATTTTCTGTAAATATGACAAAATGACAAATGTAAACATAATTTATTTAAAGTATCAATGAAAAAAAAAAAGTTCCAAGTGATTACAAATTGAATTATTCTACCAAATATTTACATACCAACAAACTCACTGAAATAGTTCCACAGTTCTACAGAAAAAAACAAGTTGCAGAGAAAGGCTGTCTGGCTGTCTCCTTCGAGGACAGCCAGAAACCTAGGAGTTGTGATGGATCATCAATTAAGCTTCACTGACCACATTGCTACAACGACCCGGTCCTGCAGGTTTGCCTTATACAACATTAGGAAGATTAGACCCTTCCTGTCAGAGCAAGCAACCCAACTTCTTGTCCAAGCTCTTGTTCTCTCTAGACTGGACTATTGTAATGCTCTCTTGGCGGGCCTTCCTGCATGTACTGTCAAGCCCCTGCAAATGATCCAGAATGCAGCAGCGAGGGTTGTCTTCAATGAGCCAAAAAAAGCTCATGTTACTCCTCTCCTCATCAGGTTACACTGGCTACCAGTAGCTGCTCGCATCAAATTCAAGGTACTGATGCTTGCCTACAAGACGACCACTGGGACGGCACCAACTTACCTAAACTCACTGGTTAAATCCTATGTGCCCTCAAGAAGTTTGCGTTCTGCAAGTGAACAACGCCTTGTGGTGCCATCCCAAAGAAATTCAAAATCACTCTCACGGACCTTTTCCTGGACTGTGCCCAGCTGGTGGAATGACCTCCCAATCTCAATTCGTACAGCTGAGTCTTTACTCATTTTCAAGAAACATCTAAAAACTCATCTTTTTCGCCTGCACTTAACCTTCTAACACCAGTACTTTTCCTTTTCTTGTCTCTTTTTTCATTTAATAAAAAAAAAAAAAAAAAAATTATATATACCTGGCTATGCGTTCTATACTAGACTAACTGAGACTTGTCATGGCACTTGTATTCTGTTGTTGTTCTCTTGTTGACCTGACTGCTTCTATTGTTCTCATTTGTAAGTCGCTTTGGATAAAAGCGTCTGCTAAATGATTAAATGTTAAATGTTAAAATGTTAAATGTTAAGAAAGAGAATCTTTCAAAAATCTAACCACCACAAATCCAGAGACACCAAAATGCTCATTATATTAAGTAGGTACACAGAATTGTATTTCCTGGCAGACTGACCTGCTCACCCCGGCTCCCGGAAATTGTGAAGCAGTCAGAGTTCTGTCTGATCTGATTTTCCCAAGTGCTTTCCAGTTTTGTGTGCAATATGCATGAACAGACTGTGCTGTCTGAGGCTGATCCTAATGGGGTTGCTGTCTATAGAGCATTTCAATTTTCATTTCAGTTAGAGGGCTGTCAAAAAGAGACGTAACACAGCAAGGCAGCTTACTATAGTTAAAAACAGAGCTCACATGTCCCCATGCTCCATGCATATATGCATCCATATGTGTATGAATACAATGGTAGAGGTGACTCTGTCTATCAGGGATCTCATAAGGATGCCCAGCAGGGGCAGAAAATGTTTTTGTTCATATTTAATAGCTGAAAGGCAGACGTTTGTCCTTAGGGATTACTCACCAATCCCATCAAGATTTCACAGGGATTATGATTTTCCCCTTGATTTTCAATTTGTTGTAATTAAAGACACCAACTTCCATGCCATACAGGGATGATTTCTGTAATCCTCTTGTAAAACCTGTCAATAAATGTTAAATGTTGTCATCATTTACTCACCTTCATGTTCAGACCCCTCCCTGTATTATTGCCTTTCCTCTGTATAACAAACAAATATTATATATACTGTCAAGCTCCCAAAAAAACCCTTTGCTGGAGTTCTCAAGTGTTATTTATGCTTGCATTTAGTCGACAAAAGCAAGTTTGAAAAATGCTGCATATGTTTAAAATACAATAGAGGCACTTCAGAAGACTTGAAATATAGAGCACAAGTCCTATGGAGTTCATTTCTGGTGGCTTTTAGCCTATTTTGGAGCTTGACAGTATAAATCACCATCCATTTTACTTGAATGAATAACTAAAGCCCTCCTGAAGATCTCTTTTTTTTGTTCTTGTTGTTGTTTTGTTTCACAGAAAAACGAAACTTATACAGGGTGAGAACAAAACAGAGGTTAGTAAATGATGACACATGTATGTATGTGAAGACCACATTAAATCGCTCTACATATTTCTGTCCAGTGTTGAAATAAGATGTATTTGGAATAGCAAGAGTAGTATGCTAGTATTGTCATGACCTGGCTCTAAAGCCATGACAAAAATAGAAGGACGCAGTTTTAAATGTATTATTATATTTTTATTATTATATATTATTATTTATTATGAAATGTATTAACTAAACAAAAACACAGATACAACCACTAACATAACATAATACAACCGTGAAGTGTGAACATCAGTAAGGTCAGTAGAATGAGGTGCATGTTTGGATGAATGGAACGTATACTGTTGCGTGTTGCATGAACAAAGCAATTATTGCACGGGTGAGAAGGGCTCTCCCTTAACAAAGAGAGTGCTAGGTTTATGAAGGGCGTGAAACACCTGGGCCCAGGTGTCCCCAATCTCACTGACAACCGATAGCCACGCCCCCTACAACAAAGAACAAACCAGACACAAGGAAACAGGCCAGACCTACAGGCCATCACAGTATACAACTCTAAAATAAGCTACTTTTCTTACTGAAAATGTAAAAACTAATCGGCTGCTGGCATTTGATGGGAAAAAATCGATGCATGTGCATTATTAATTGTACTGAAGGTGCACTTGTAGTGTATTTCAAATTTTAAAAGTCCGTTTTAAAAAATGTACTTGCAGATAATATAATACTTGAAAAACTAAATTTTTTTCAGTTGTTCTTTAACACTTTTAAAAAGTGCACTTTGTAATACTTTATACAATTATTTTGGTGTTGACGAACATATCAAAGCACACGTAAAGCACGTATAATTATAATTTGCTTATTGTTACTATATTTTAAGTGAAACTCAATTTTATCATTACAATAGTATAATATTTAAATATGGGATGTACAAGTTTCAGCAAAAATTACACAAAAAGAACAGAGATGGAAAAGCTCTAAATTCAAAACTGTTCCACAGAAGTAACACACTTTGGTGGATGTTAGTTTTTCTAACAAAATATCCATAATATTAACCAGGTACAGGTAAAGTATGTTTTTTACCATAAATGATTCGCCTGTGGACTTACACATATTGCATAGACAATAGAAATAACTATAAAAAAAATTACTTAGATTACTATTACTTAGAAGTGTACACTTACAGTAAGACCTTAATGTACTTAAGTGTAGTACTTATGTACTTAAGTTCAAGTAATCACACATACATGTAAGTTTTAATTCAGTTTAATTTTATTGTAAATGTAATTAAGAGTCTGAAAATGGTATGCACTTAAGTTTATTCTTTTAAGGCCAATTTACAAGTTTTTCCAACATACTGCTCATGATATTAACAAGGTACTGTATAGGTAAAGTATATTTTAGTTACAAAAAATGCGTTCACTGTGGACTTATACATATTGAAAAGACAATAGAAATAATTTTGAAAAAGTAGTGCACTTAAAGAAAGACCCTAATGTACTTTGGTGAAAAAGCAACCTTCAACTAAGTTCAACTAATCACAAAAAATGTAAGTTATGATACAATTTCATTTAGTTGTAAATGTAACTAAGTATCTGAAAATGCTATGCGCTTAAGTATATTTTTTTAAGGCCAATTTGTTAGGTTTTGCAACATAGTGCTCATAATATTAACCAAGCTAAAATATATTTTAGTTACTATAAATGGATTCGACTGTGGACTTGTGTAAAGACAATAGAAATAATTATGAAAAAGTAGTGTACTGACATTAATATACTTAAGTTCAAATAATCACACTTAATATAAATGTAAATTATAACACAATTCAATTTAATTGTAAATCAAATGTGATTGTGTGTCCTTTTCATCCTTTTAAAACCAATTCACACTGCACAGACAGTCACAGCCAGTGCTGATAGCCAACCCAACAAACTTCCATTTCAGCATGTTCAGTCGGAAAAAAAAAGTGCCGACCAACGCCAACAGGGCTAACAAACTGATCTGACAAAACCCGATGAACATGCCTGTCGATGTTTGTTGGCATCTGTTGGTGCAGTGTGAACTGACTTTAAAAGCATACTAGTTTTGTAATAAATACTATTTTTAATGGTATACTCAAATGTACTTCTTTTTGTACCATGGGAACATCAATATTTAAACAAAAGGTTGTAAATGCATATATGGGCTAAAAGTTTATTTTCCCAAATTTTAAGAGTACACTAGCATGTAGATGTTTTAAAACTCAAAAAATTCTACTTTGGTGTTTTATTGCTGTAAACTTCAACAGCTAAAGCGAAATTTGTGTCTCCACAGTTTTGATGGCTCCTCTTGACCACGCTGTTGCTTGGAGGTTCGGATTGATGCAGGGGCCCCTGGAGCCCAGCTCTCACCAGGCATTCCATCCCTGAGCAGGCAGACCCCCTTTGAGTTTTCATAACATCAATCCCTTTGTGGACCCTCTGGTGCGATCATTTCAGTGGGGACTGGAGCGAGACGCAGGATGTTTTTGGGGTGAAAGATGACCCTGGCACAAACCACAGAAACAGACACACCCACACACGACTATGAGAATCTAAATATCTCCTGTGGTTTACAGATGTTTAACAGTACTTCATTTGGGTAATCAAACACTCGAGCCGTCCCTCTCTCTATATCGTGTCTCTCTGTATCATTCTGAGTAGCAATAGGACACATGAAACACAACGCTGTGGCTTCTCTGAAGGTGCTTCCCTGCCCTTGATGTTTATTTATGCAGTTTCTTTTCAACCAAAGCTATTTGAAATATCTCTATTGCTCATTTTTCATCCAGGCATCTATCAAGGAGTATCAGTATAATGTTTGCTAGTTTTCCATCTCTTGGATCGTTTTTTACATGACTGACACCAGTGCAAGATGTTTGTGTTACGAAAGCAGAATGGACTCTGTACATGTTGTCAGTGACTGAATAACCTCATCAGTGTTTTCACTGATTCTGTGTGTGTATGTGTGTGTGTTTATTGGATTTATTATTCCTTCCCTCCAAGCTCCTGTATATAAGCTAATGAGGTGTTTCTTCACGTTGTTTTATATGCAAAAAATACAGCATAGTACATATAGTAAATTAATGGATTAGTTTTATATGCATATAATGACTATTATTTTTGACTTACAGTCATTATTATAACAATAATAATATGAATATATCTATGTGCAAAATATTAAAGGATTTTCATTATGTACGCTTGCGTGGCATTTATTATTTGTTTCACTAACACTAAAGCGCAAAGCTTCCCAAGTTGCTAATTCAGTCTGTTTTCATGTAAATTAGACTCGTTCTGCCATGTCAGGATGATAGAAAATTAATGAAACCATCGGATTTGTTTTTAAATTGTTTTTATTTTGTCACAATATCATACAGCCATGAAATTAGAAGCTTTTCGCTTTGGTTTTGAGATTGGGCTTCAGGGCCGACCTCAATCCGCTTCATTATTTCTCAAGCAGGACGGCTCCAGTCGGATTTTACTTTTCTGAGCATTTGCTTGTGATGAAATCAACTGATCCTCTTACTGACACCAGAAACAGTGTTTTAAATAAGAACTGTGATGTGCTTTAAGATCCCTGTTAAAAAGGCCTTTTATCACAGAGCTGCATAGACCTTTATGTTCTTTGCAGATGCTTTCTTTTAGTTTCTTAAGAGTTTATTTTTCAGTTTGCAATTCACGGTGGCTTGCACCCAGGTTGCAAATAAAATCAAATCCCTTGTGGGTCTGAGTCTGAAATGTAAAACTAGTGTACTATCCACTGAATACTACACATAATATGCTGTCTTCTATTCTTAAGAAAAAATGCCACAACAAATGTTTCAAGTAGTAGTATCCATGCTATAGTCAAAATTCTCATCACATTGTATTTTTAAATGTAGCTGTTTGAAAATGTCTTAAAAGCTGTTAGCCCAATCAAATCATGAATCAAACATTTTACAAACTGAGACTGTAATTATTTAATTATTATGCACAGTGCATAGTATATACTGCAGAAACAATAGTAAATTAATAGAGTTTTCACTCATTTAATAATACATATTTATACAGAACCATACAGAAGTCTTATTTGCTAGAAGATTTTTCTGCTGCTGTGAAAAGGATGTGCGCAACAGATTCACTTATCTATGAATCAATATCAGTTTCAGTTTCAAACAAACTGATCCACTTTAGACTGTATGCCTGATGTGGAGAGTAAAGGAGAGACAGGCAGTGCAGTGTGATTAAGACGCATCCTTGCCAGTGCAGGCGAGCTGACAGAGGGCTGCTCTCTCAGGTTCCCTGAGCTGCGCCCAGATCCGCTCTGCTGCATTGCAGTACAGTAAAGGAAAGATGTGAATGCTAGGGAAGTGAGGAGAGCGGTAGGTAAGCAGAGATGGCAGAGATGAGCACAGGAATGGTGGAGAAAAGATGAATTTGATCGAGGAAGTTTGAGCGATTGGAACTGTAGTGGGATAAGGAACAGAAAAGTTATGATTAAAGGGAAGGTGTGTTAGAGAAGTTGTGTTAGAGGGAGGGTGGTTCAACAGAGGAGTGTAAATTTGCTGAAAGGAGGTGCAGTAAAGAAGTTAAATGCACAGAGGAGAGGAGATGATATGATTATAGGGAAGAGAAATTATGATCAGATGGCAGGAGGTGTAATAGAGAAATTATTTTTAAAGGGGAAGGGGTGCATTAAAAGAAATTAAATTAGAAGGAAGGAGGCGAGGAGAGGAGCTATGGCAGCAGAGAAATATGTGCAGTATAAGACTTACAATTGAAGGACAAGGCAGTAGAGTGGGTATTATAAAAGGGAAAAAAATAGTTATAATTTGAGGGAAAGGAGCAGCTGCTGAGTTATGATAAAAGACAAAGGCACAATACAGGTGTTAAGATTGGAGAGAAGGAGGTGCTATAGCAGAGTTCATAGATATAAAAAGTAGGTGTAATTAAGGAGTAATGTTATAGAGAATGAGGAGCAAAATAAGTTTTGTTTAGAAGGAAGGAGGTGCGGTAGAGGAGTAATGATTAAGATATTTGCAGTTGTGGAGTTGTGATAAAAGAAAAGGCAGAATGCAGGAGATATGATTAGAGGGCAGGAGTTTTAGTTTTAAGGAAGTAGGTGCAGTAGCTGAAATATGATTCGATAGAAAAAGGTGCACCAGAGGAGTTAATCATTATAAAGAAGGAAGTGTAAATGTGGATTAACGCTATAGAGGAGGAGGAGCATAAACGGAGCTATGATTAGAGGGAAGGAAGTATAGTAGAGAAGTTATTGTTTTAAAGAAGGAGGTGCAGCAGTTGGTTTCTGATTAGAGAGGAGGCACAGCAGACAAGAAGAGTTAATGATAAAAAGGAGGTGTAATTTAGGAGTAATGGCTATAAAGGAGAAGGAACATAATGAGTTGCAGAGGAAGGAGGTGCAGCAGAACAGTAATGATTAAAGGAAGTACACTTGAGGAGTTATAAAAAAGAGGAGGCACAATACACAAGATATGCTTAGAGGGAAGGTGGTGCAGTGCAGAGAGGTGTTAATTATAAAAGAGGAGGTGTAGTTGAAAAATAATAGCTATAAAGAAGGAAGTGTGTTAGAGGAGTTATGTTAGAGGCTAGGGGATTACAATTAGGATAAGAGGGAGTTATGAAGGAAGCTATTATTAGAGGGGGTAAGGTGCAGAGGTGAGAGGGTTTTGATTATAGAAAAGATGGTGAAGTACAAAAGAGAGAGATAATGAGAGGGTAGGAGGTGCAATAGAAGAATTATGATTAGAGGGAAGAGAGCAGTAGAAGAAATAGGATTAGAAGGAAGGAGGTAAGGGGGTGCATAAGATAACTTATCATTAAAGGGAAGGAGGTACAGTGAAGGAGAAATTGTTCTAAAAGGGAAGGTGAAGTTATGATAATACAGAAGGAGGTACAGCTGAGAAAATGAGATAATAAAAAGGAGGTGTAGTTGAGCAGTCAATGGCTGTAGAGAAGGAGGTGCATAAGAAAAGTTATGACGAGAGGGAAGGAGGGGCAGAGTACAACAGTTTTGATTCTTTGGATGGGGTGTAATAAATTAGTTGAAAAGCCTAGTAGAGGAGTTATGATTGCAAAGTAGGAGGCGTATAATTATAATTAAGAAGTTGCATAACAGTTGAGTGAATGGATAAAGAAAAAGAGAATAATGGAAACGGAGAATAAAAAGTGTGAAGGCACCTGTCATTGCTCCAAGGAAGGGCACTAGTGTAGTCTGGACATTCACACAAGGTCGGAGCAGGTCAATTGCTCAATCTGCATATGGAGCCCGGCACAGAATCTATAAATACTGAGATACAGCACATTATCTGTTTTTGATGAAGGTGGCCTGACTGCTCAAGGTTTTATAATGTGAAGGAGACGTCAGTCTGTTAGGAGCATCAAAGAGAACAGTGTTACGGCGTTTTCTACAGCATGCAATAGTTGTTAATTTAAAAGGTCAACATTTGACATTTCGCTTCAACTAACTGTTTTATTAACTAACTAATTGTTGCCTTTATTTCATTTGAACTTCAAAAGTCATATTTGAAAGTTGGGACAAAACCAATATGATAAGAGTTGATAAGATCTGCCACAATAAATTACATTTCCCAGTATTATTATTATTTTTTAATTTTAGAAGTTTAAAAGGTCAAATTTTCTATAGCTGAGAGTTAATTTACATAAAATGTATACGTGGTGGTTTATAAAATTCTTTCTGAATGTCAGAATCAATTATCTGTTTCTATTTAAAATGCCACCAAAATTTTCTAACTTTAAGTTTGTTTAGAATTACCGTTTATCTCTACACATTTACCACTTAATCAAGGATTTGTTTTATTCTATATTTTGTCACCATGACCAATTGGAATGTCGTAGATCATGCAAAACATCGTTCTAACAGGACACTAACAACCCCACCCTTAGGATCAAATATGGAGCTCGACTGGTCTCAATGACAATTCATGCAAAAGAGATGCACACATGCATAGCCAAATTCAAATGGCTGAAACTTTCACATACACATGATATTCACAAAAGAGACAACAGAGTCAATTTTTTTTATACAAAAAGTAAGTCAAAGGGGAAGCCAGGAGCAGGAGGAGCCAGGCGTAGAGCCAGAAACCATCCTGGATAAGACAGAGAGGAGCCATGGTGGAAAGATGACTCACAACACCCTGGGGATGAGTAATGGAAATGGAGGTGGAGGTCAAGGTGGAGCCAAGCAGATGGAGAGCCAGGGCAACACAGAGGATTCAGAGAGCCAAGGCTAAGGCAGATCCAGAAGAATGCAGTGGAGCTGGAGCGACTGAGGACTAAGGTGGAGCCAGAGGGAATAAGGAGCTTGACAGAGCCAGAGGGATGTAGTGATGAAGCAAGGCTGGAGGAGTGGAGTTCCGAGGCAGCATAGGGATGAGGGAGCCTAGTGGAGCAAGTGGGATGATGGGCCATGGTGGAGAAGAGGAAGCTCATACCAAGGCGGAGCCGATGGGTCGAAAGACCGAGGTGGAATTCAGGACCGTTGGAGGCACTGACTGAGAATGAGCTGAGGGACTGACAGGCACCAGCGGAGCTAGGGCTGAGGAACTGGGTGGCATAAGAGGAGGTGGGAGAGGTAGGATGGGTGGGAGCTTAAGAGTCACAGGGAGCATAGGAGACACAGGAGGGCTGGACGGAAACAGCAGAGACTCAGGAGATATAGGAAATAATGGAGGTTCAGGGGAACTGGGGGCAACTTTTCCAAACCAGTCAATCAAATCCGCTTGAAAAATGTCCATTAGTTCCTCCTAATGGCATCAAGAGGCCAGTTGTAGCTCACCCTCAGTGACGGGAGCCCCGCTTCCCTCCAAGCCCTCAATCTCTACCAGTACTCTCTCTGGGACGGGCGATGTTGCTGGCTCACAAACCTGCTCAGACACATCTAGATGCTCAGGCTCCGGGGCGATGATCGGCTCATAAGCAGTTTTATTCGCTGGCTCATGTGTCGCAGCAGGCTCATGCTCTCCGTCTACAGTGGGCTCAGGCATTTGTTCCAGGCAGGATGACGGCTGGCTAATCTCTGGTTCAAGAGTCGGGCTGGAGATGTCCTCCTCAGCTGGACAGATTGAGAAATACAGTCCATCATTACTCTCCAGCACCCACTCCACGAGGGTGACGAAACCCCCTTGAAGACCTTTCCCAGACACCCCAAAAATAAAAATAAAAATAAAAGAAAGAGGAACACTGCAAAAGACAGTTTTTCAGTCCTGTATTCTGTAACAGAATGTGGCAGTAAAGAAGTGCACAAGTCTGAGTGAATGAATATAGTGTTTAATTGCAAAACAATGGACAGGAGAATCAAAAGAAGAACATACAAATACAAATACAAACTCAAACCAATACATGAAAAAGGATCTCAAGAGAACCCAGGGCTTAAATGAATGAAGACCAATGACATAATTAATGAACACAGGTGGAAATGAATGAAATAAAAAAAAAAAATACAGGGAAACTAGATCACAGGGAGCATAACTAGAACCAATGAAAACACAAAACCGACCGCCATGTTACAAAAACACAGAATTCACAGAAAATGTTATTTAAATTGCTAAAATATTTAATAATATTACTGTTTTAACCATATTTTAAATAAATGTTTAAAATAAATTAAATCCAGCATTGTTGCAAGATAATTATTTTCAAAAACATAAAAAATTCTCATGATTCCAATCTTTTGAATGTCATTTGAAACCAGTCTCACTCAAAAGCTGTAGATCTGCTGATGACTAAATACATGAATTATGGTAAGCATTCAATGCAGGGGGTTGGATGGCACCATCATAACTGTGAATGAGCAGACTAAAGGTCTCGATTGAGATCAAAGGCAGAGAGAATGCATGTAGGCGCTGTTCCATAAGCACTGTATGAATGACAGACTTTAGCCTGAATGGGTCTAATTTACCAGCTCTAATTACTGACTGCTAGTTCTCAAAGTGCAGAGAGATAGCATCAGTCATTAGACCTTAGCTAATTTCCCAGCCTGTCCATTTTCTACCATACCAGCCTTTATATTATATGCACTGTGCAAGCAGCAGCTAAGAATAGAACAGGGAAAGAGAGTTTTGGCTTTGTGAATGCAGTTGCAGTCATCTGGCGTGCTTCTCACAGACTCACACATTGAGATGGGTAATTCGCATGTTCATAACTAGTTTGTTGCATGTTCACATCACTCAATAATGAGGATAGTGCCCATCTCTCAGTATCCTGGGCAGCTAATGTGAATTATTACATTGATGCCATGATTTTGATGCAGGAATACATGTTTGTTCACCCTGTGTGAGCAATTGCCCCCATGTCTACTAGGGAACAGAAGCTCTTTGTGATAGTTTAGGATGTTTTTAAAGTGTTGCAGTGGGAGAGATGTTGACAGCTCTAAAGGAGTACAGCAAAAAGCTTTGCAGGTCACTGCACAGTCATGCAGTACAGAGACAAAATCTGAATGCAGCTCACTCACAAACTAAGGAATAATACCACATTCAAGAGCGTATCAAACCCAGTGCCTCAATGACTGAATATTAATTGCATGATGACACTTTTTATAATAAATTATAATGTGCTATTTCCCTTACGTCAGTGAAGCATTTTGTCTGGAATTATTTAATCACACTGCTGTGGCTGTCTTTCCTCTGTAGCTGCTACCCATGAGAGCATAAAACCTGACGGTGCATGAAAAAAGTTAAAATGAAGTAAATACCTCCCAATTAGAAGCTCTTTACCACATCCCAGACAAGACAGACTGTTGTAAATGAGAGAAATCTGTTCTAGGCAGTTCACTGAGTGTCTTTCAGCAATGCAGAGTTTGCTAAAATGACCAAGGGCTGTGAGCTAATTCTGAAATAAATAAATAAATTAATTAATAAAATAAAAGAAGAGAAAAGAAAAGCACTATTCACACTGCAAATTAGATTTGACTGCATTGTCTGTTATGAAAATGATTCTGAATATGAGGCTTTTTATGCTAATGTGATGAATGAATCCGTAGGGATTTCTTTGGCCAGTAATCCATATAACCAGACAGAATTAGTCACAGCAGTTACTGCCAAGTAGACATTAGTTCTAATGAGAAGAAAGAAACTTCTCTGAGTCATTTTTGCAAACACTTTTAACCAACTGGTGCTGATCGCAAGTGGACTTGTCAAGTCAGTTCCTCTAAAGGTGTCCTGCCAGATATCATACAACAGATTAATGGACCTTATCTTAACACATGCTCACTACAAATATACCACTAAGCAGCGGTCTGTTGTACAAATCCATCTTCCTGTATGACCCCTATACTTTCATGGACTCACTACAGATTCCTGTTAAACAAAAGAATTTATCGTGACTAACCATCCACTCATCAAACATGCAGCTGCTCATTCTGTTTGCAGAGTGAAATGTACATAATGCATAGAGACTCTGACTCACGGTGCTCTTTCATTGGCCGATCTGAATCAGGCTCACAGTCGGATTGAATGATTGATTCTGTGTATGAGCATTGTACTTCCTGAGTGCAAAGCATTAGATGAACACCAGATGAGCTGAATCAGTGGCCTGGCTGTGAAACGGAGCTGATTGACTGTGCTGTGGGGTTTATCAGGAGTTCATAAAGAATATTCTGAAATGCATATAAAGCATTGTCATTCTCCCTCAGTGTGAATAAAGGAGAAACATGTTTACAGTTAACATATACTAATGTAGGAAAAATACTTTATAAGGATATATACTTATAAATCAAGTTGGCTGGGTTAAAAGGCAGAAACGTTAATGTCAAAGGCAACAGACAGGGAAAAACACAACTTAGTTTCATGCCTCCCAAAAACCACCTACAATATAATAAAATATGTGCATTTTATGTTTTAGAATAAGCAGTTTCGAAAATAAGGTATACAACATTTTTGATGTGATTGTTTCTAAACAAGTATCATAGACAAAACATTACTTCAGCTAAAGAATTTTTTGTATCAATACTGTTGGCCTTTTGCCTTATGCTGATGAGCCTTTCACTTCTTGCCACTGGATACATTTAAACAAGATGTCTATCTTCACAAGATGTTAATTGATGGACTCGAGTGGTGTGGATTACTTGTGGATTATTGTGATGCTTTATTCAACTGTTTGGACTCTCATTATGACGGCACCCATTCACTGCATATGATCCATTAGTGAGCATGTGGTGTAATGCTAAATTTCTAGAAATCTGTTCCAATGAAGAAACAAACTCAACAACATCTTACTATACATGTTAATCAATGGTAGACAGGGGGGAAGGTTTGTTTGGGAAACCTGTGCACAGATAATCATTATTCTGCATTTGCCTCCAGTAATGATACACTTGAGCATAAAATCTTATGGTTTACCAGTAAGACAGTTTTATTGTACATTTTAAGTGTTTATTTATGCCCATTTCCTCTGTAAGCTTCCATTAGAAGTCTATTCCTGTAAACATGTTTCATGTTTTTTCAGACGCAGGATGAGTCAATATTATTGCTAGTGCTATTTGACAACAAGACACGGATGTGGTACCACAGACATTAGATTTGAAAGAACCCAGAATTGTCCTTTCCTTCTGCACAGTATGACTGCCTTATTAGACCCACTGGTAAACTAGACCACCGCGATTTGCTTTCTAGACAAACTGCCGCCCACCTCTGACCCAAAACTCCCTCAGCGAACGTAAGAATCAAAATGACCTTTCTCCCTCAGTCTTTCTGCCTCCTCATTTCCCCTCTCCTTCTCTCGCTCTCTCTCTCTCTCTCACACACACACATCTCTGGCTCTGATTTTTAATTACTTTGAGGTGCCTCCCTTGAGTGTGCTTCCCTCGGCTCAGGCTGTTCAGTGTTGACTCAAATCTGAGATCTGATCCCTCTCATCATCACACAAGACAGTCGCATCTCACAGCGCCACTTCAGAGGCAGTTACACAATGTGCTGATTCATCCTCTCATCAATCTCAGCCACACAACTTTGTCTCACTCTTACTGCAGCCATCGTGCCTCGGATTGAATCTGTAATGAATGTAAAAATGGGTGGAGCTGAGAAAGCATTTAAACATTTCCACTTGGTTAAACCAACACACATTTTTGAATAAAATCGCCAAATGGGCTGAAAGAAAACGCAAACTCAAAATTAAGAAAGGAAGTCAAAGTCCATAATGTCATGCCCCTGGAATCATTATGTTACGTTTTCATTCCTCATGTTCTCTGTGTGAACTAGTTTTTGTCTTGTATTAATTGTGTCATTATGTTCAGGTGGGCCTTATCAATTATCCTCATGTACGTTCCCCATATAAGTTGCAGTGTGTTTAGTGTTTGGTTGTCTGGTATCGTCCATGGAATATGTCTGTGTTCTTCTGTCATCTCTGGTTCACCATTGCCACCGCTGTCACCTGACAGCCCCTTTGCTCACCCTCAGCCCTCCATCTGTGTCTTGGATTCACCGAGGGTCTCCACTGTGGTCTGTCAGCCCACCAGCCCACCAGCTCCGCCGGGCTCCCTCGTTTCTCTGGCTCCGCCTTAGTCTGTCGTTGACCATTCGTTGCCTTGGGACTCCACTCCTCCGGCTTCACCTCATCCCTCTGTCCCTCTTGCTATGTCAGGCTCCTCCTGCCCTCCGGCTCCACCTCAGTGCTCGGTTGCACCGGCTCCACCACAGCCTTCTGGATCTCTGCCTCTGTCGCCAGCACCATCTGCTCCGCCTTGGCCCTCCGGATCCTTGGTGTCACCCTGGCTCATAGGCTCTCTGCTTCGGGTTCCTCCTCCTCCTGCTTCGCCACCGTCGGTCTGCCCCCTGGGGTCATCGGCCCTCCCTCCACCATGGCTCCTCATCCCCGTCGGCTCCACCGTGGACCGCCATCATGGCTGTACCCTAGGTCCTACCTTGCTTCTCCTGCTCCTCCCTCCGTGGTCTCATCCCTTGCTCCTTCTTCCATGGTCTCTGTTTGCTGGACCCCTCCCGGGGATCCGTCCTCTTCCTGCTGTGGCCTAGGTCCCACCTGGTTCCTCCTGCTCCTCCCTTCGTGGTCTCCTCCCTTGCTCCTTCTTCCATGGTCTCTGTTTGCTGGACCCCTCCCGGGGATCCGTCCTCTTCCTGCTGTGGCCTAGGTCCCACCTGGTTCCTCCCTCCGTTGGCTCCTCCCTTGCTCCTTCCTCCACAATCTCTGTTTGCTGGACCCCTCCCGGGGATCTGTCCTCCTCCTGCTGTGGCCTAGGTCCCACCTGGTTCCTCCTGGCTCCTCCCTCCGTCGTCTCCTCCCTTGCTCCTTCCTCCACAGTCTCTGTTTGCTGGACCCCTCATGGGGATCCGTCCTCCATCCGTCCTCCTTGGTCGCACCTTCCGGAAGGGGGGAGTAATGTCACATGTCAGTATTGTCTGGTAGACTGTGGAATACATCTTTGTTATCCTGGTGTGTGTATATTTGTATTTTTTAACCCTGCTGTGGATCGCCCCTCTGTGAAATATTAAAGACTGTATTGTATCTTCCTTGGTTACATGTTTCTCTCCCACACCATGACACATAGACAATAGGACAATATGGATCTGGATTTTTCTCTGCTATTTCTTAGCGGGAAAATCTATGAGCCAAGTTCACATTCCTTTTTTTATTTAAACAAATTTTTGGTTGGACAGTTGCCTTCAAAGTGCAGCAAAAATTAGATTAGAACACATTTCACCTCAACACCTGATGGTATGCAAATGATTGTGCCAGTCTGAACAGATGCATTTATTTAAAGGTACAATTTGTAAGATATTTGTAGTAAAATATCCAAAAACCACTAGGCTAGTGTTATATGTTTTGTCCATCTGACTACTAACAATATCTGTAATGTTTTCAACTACTTGTAAATTATGAGAAAATCCCCTTTCTATACAGTGACACGGGGCAGTGCAGTCGCCTGTCAGTGACGTTAGTTTCCCTTTGTTACCGCCTTTACTGATGTAGAAACCTAGTGTAGAGTCTAGCGTCCAGCCAACCACTAGCTTGCTTCAAGCAGCTCCTTATTTACTTCTTCTTGCACGTTTCATGGTGGATTGTGTTACTTATTTATGGAACATAATTACTGTTTACCGTCTGCCACTGGTTCTGTCGACAAGGACAGCTCCCGTAAACGTAAGCATACGGGCCAACCAAACGACCCAAGAAGAGTTTGGGACAAGAGGAGAGAAAGAGCGAGGATCAATATCGGTGTTGCATTTTCTAGATGGAGAGAGCTTCACGACAAACTTCAACTAGAAAGAGGCTTGTGTTTTTCTCGACAGGTGAGTTGTTTGGATTCGTATCTTTACAGAAAACATATGCTTTTATAACGATCAACAAGATTAGTATTATGGGGCATACACGCCAAACGCGGGGCATTGCGTCTCTAGACGTGTCTGATCCATAGTCTGATTGCGTCTTTGCATTGACTTTGTATGTAATCTACTCGTGCAAATCGTTGAACACGCGTTTGCTATGTATGCGCAATTTTTATGTTTGAATGTACACAAGTGTATATAACCCTAACCCTAAGTTCAAAATAATATTTATTATTATTGATTTGAACACTTTAAACTGTGCTGTGTTATCACACCATCGCATTGGACCAATATTCTGACATCTATGACTAAACAATTTAGTTGTAAACCTTCCATTACTCAGGTCTAATTCAATATAATAAAATTATGACAACAAACACAACATTTATAAAACTTTACCTCATCAGTTAAATCCATGATTTATCTTTCCATCTGATTGATGGCCGTCATCGGTTGGGTAGAAGACAACAAATCCCATCATTCCATGCTCCTTCTTAGCGTCATCAAACCATGCGATATTTATTGTTTTGGTAGTGCGCCCTCTAGTGGCAGGTCCTACAACCTGTACCTTTAAACATTCAATTAAAATGTTTACACAACAGGCCCTCACTTTAATAGGGTGTAATAAAAAGAAAGATCTAACTTATTACTTAAAAAAGTGCAACGGAATGGACACTTGAAGTCTGACTTAGTCTTGGATGTAGAATTGTATGACATTTGATTTTACAGATGCCACACAAAATTTGCAGTACAAAGGGAGGAAACCTAAAATAAATGCAACAATTGCTATACTGGATGCCAATTTTGGATGGACAAACAACACTTGCAAACTTGTATAAAGCCTACTGACAGACGGACATTACTTTGACAGGCACTGACTTTATTGTAACACTGAAATGGCATTTTCTATAAAGATGTTGGATACGTATTGTGAAAGTGATATACAAATAAATGTAAATTAGAATTTAAATGTGCACACAAATTTCAGTGCATTGCACTAAGGAATACAGTGTTCCTGGCCATCCGCTCTGGCGGAATACTGCACATTTTAGCAAATGTAGCTGGACATCCCTATTTCCATCAAAAAGCC
Source organism: Carassius auratus (assembly GCF_003368295.1). Classification (NCBI taxonomy): domain Eukaryota; kingdom Metazoa; phylum Chordata; class Actinopteri; order Cypriniformes; family Cyprinidae; genus Carassius; species Carassius auratus. Next base: position 4,445,709 of record NC_039248.1, on the reverse strand, counting down.
CAGAATTTATTTATATTTATCACTTGGAACCACATTTCACCATCTTTCAAGCCATCTATGTTAAAGTGTGTTTTGTAGGGAGGGAGCCAACCTCCTGAGTGAGAACCATCTCTTTCCTTCTAGGAGAGGAAATACTTACCAGCGGGATGTAAAAAACAGGTGAAGCTGGCCTTAAAACCAGGGCCAGGAAAGAGATTGATTACATTTCACCTGCTTAGATAAAAACAGCACATTTATGCTTGAATTTTCAAATCTTATTTTAGCTAGGCTTGCAATACAGGATGTCAGGATGTAGGCTACATCCCACAGATCAGCAAAGGAGTTTAGAAATAAACTATGCTTACTGTTTAGTGGGAAGATATTTTGTTAGTCTGACAAAGCCAACATACTGATATTCCACTGAAGCTTCTAACAATAACTTATTCTAGCTACATCCCCTAAATTTAGCACACACCTTTTACAGACTATTGTAACTTAATTAGCTTTTCTTACAGTTCTCTATAGCATGATCCCCCCTCCCCCCCCTCCAAACCAGTTAAACTTTTAAACGCCTGGATAATTGACTAATAAAGGTGTATTTTTGTGTGGTATCTACATTATGATGTGAATGTAAAACTCTTGTATTATAATGGATGATTTGTAAATAAATGCATTTTGGCATTTGCATAACATAACACGTTTACTTCTCACAGTAGACTTGCTTGGTAGCGCACCAGGGAACAGTATCAAATTTATGATGTGGCACGCTCGGGTACGAGTCCCATGAAACTTGTAAACTTTAAAAAATTATTAAAATGGCATGGTGGCTTCTGCAAATGTGTTTTATCTCACATTTTAGCATACTGTGGTATGTTATTGAGACCTTTTGGCACCTCCCACAGGACATTTAATTTCCAAAATGCCACAATACAACTACCACTATAATACAATGTATATACTGTATAGATACTTTACTATATAGATATTACACCACATTCATGTTAATCTGTTTTGAATAAAACTGAACAGGCTTTTAGCGGCACTTACTAGACTTTCACTTTTTAAAAATGTGCAAGAAGCAATGCAATGTAATGTAAACATAACACATCTCTTTTATCTTAATTGCTTTTGTCCACTTAATGGGGAGCACTGTAAACATTTTGGGTAATGTTATGTAAGGATTGTGTTTTGGGACTAATATCTTAAATAATAGTAACCTTAAAGGGAGAGTTAAGTTAAAAAAGAATTCATTTTCTTACATGTTGTTCCAAACCTGAATGAGTCTCTTCTGGGGAACATAAAAGAAGATATTTTGTCCATACAATGGAAGTCAAGGGTATCTAATGTTTTGGTTATCAATGGTCTTCAAACTATCTTATTTTGTGATTCACAGAAGAAATAAAGTCATAAAAGTTGGGAGTGACATGAAGATGAGTAAATGATGATATAATTTTCTCTTTAAATAACACAATAACACAATAAACACATTGAAACATCCCCACAATCAACATTTTGTTAGTAAGGATAATAGCAAAAATGGTATATTCTATATTGATTTTTATGTTGGTCTGTTGGTTTATTGTAAGAAAGGTAGTATTTATCAGTATGCGTGTGGGTATTCTCCTTGTTCCTGCCTCAGATCAATGTCCTGATCGGATTTGGCTGGAGCTGTGTGTTCAGCGTTGTGTCTGTGATTGTCTCTGGCAGACAGAATTGGCTGGGAGGTGTGGGACAGTCCATCTGCTGATCTGCATCCTCAAGTGCCTCTAGTACTGACTTGCAAATTTAAGAAAAAACACACACACACTTTTTCCTCCAAGGGGATTCCAAACAGACCCCTTAGGTTGTTTAGAAGTTTTTGCTTTTTAAGTTAAATGTGGAAATGGAATTTCACAAAGATTATCCATAAATATAAGCAAACATCATCACTGGGCAACAAGTTACCCTAAGCAGATATTTAAATAAATCCTGAGAAGTGCAGATTGTGGATTAAACCATAAATCAGTCCTAATTCCCAAATAAACCCCCATAACATCTGTAAGGGCACCTAGATTTGAAGAAGTTTTCTCAGTCAGAATCACTCAGCCTTGTCTGTCTATATTACTTTCATTATTTGGTGCAGAGTATTTTTGTCCTCTTCTTGCGGGTATTTTTCTCTGAGGTGAGAGAGCTTTATTCCCGTTCAACACAACTGCTCCAGATACCGAACCGAGGGGGGTTGAGAAGAAAAGAGAAATGTGACTCTGCACTTTTCTCCTTGTTAAAACAGCGATTTCCAGACTGTCTGAGGCAGCGCTCTTGGGAGTGTCTGGGGAATATATAATGAGATCTAAACTATGATAATTGAATGGCAGTTTTAATTGGCGCCTGGCCAATGAGGAATGATTGATAACCTTAATCTCAAAACAATGTGCAGGAAGTGAGATTATGGATGAAATATATCAAGAAATAAATAAGCAATATAAAAGACGCTAGCTGCATCTTTATGAAACAGCAGTTCTGCAGAGGACAGAGGGATGTCTCAGCATGTTACCAATTATGGGTGAATCGCAAAAAACTAGTCAAGAACAGTCAAGGTCACATTTCCCACTGAAATAAAAAAATAAATAATAATAATAATAATAATAATAATAATAAAAAGACCAATATATATATATATATATATATATATATATATATATATATATATATATATATATATATATATATATATATATATATATATATATATATATATATATATATATATATATATATATATATATAATGTAAAATTGTGAAATACATATTGTGACATATTATTGAATTTCTAAATGTTTTCATATTTCAAATATAAATTATTCCTGTGACGCAAAGCTATTTTCAGCATCATTACTCCAGTCCACAGTGTCACATGATCCTTCAGAAACCATTCAAATATGCTGATTTGCTGCTCAAGAAAGATGTCTTCTTATTATTGTCATTGTTGAAAACAATTGTGCACCATAATATGTTTGTGGAAACGGTGATAATTCTTGATTAATTACATGTATTTAAATTCTGAATACAAAAATAAAAACACCCAAATTTCATCAAAAAATCTCAATGCATCAGTAATTGTGATTGTGCATTTTCATATCCCTGGCATATATGATGTAATATATTTCATAAATATAATATAATATAATATAATATAATATAATATAATATAATATAATATAATATAATATAATATAATATAATATAATATAATATAATATAATATAATATAATATAATATAATATAATATAATTTTGTTTCAGTTTGATTCGGGGTGGCATGAGACCTTAGATAAAAGATTGACTAGTGTGTGTTTGTGTGTGTGTGTGTGTGTGTGTGTGTGTGTGTGTGTGTGTGTAAACATCACTGCTAGCAGTCTGTGCTCACACTGAGTTTCTGCAGCAGGTGGGCATGTTTGGCCCTGGAGGAGGGTGATGGGAAAATATAGTCCCTGAGGTGCCAATGTTCCCATGATGCACTGGGATGCAGAATGACTGTTAATATGACATCAGAAAGAAGCAGATATCTCTGATTAGACCTGCAATGGTAATGCATTATAACCACACCCAACATACAAACACAACCACACACAATAGTTCAGAGATGCAAAACACGCACACACTTCCTGTTCAAGACTGTTAGGTTCCACCCAAATGAGTTCTCCTCGTGGGAAACCTCATCCACACACAACAACTGCAATGAAAGCTCCAAGGTTACATGTTCTGCACTCTTTTGTCTTCAAGGAAGCCAGAAGCCTTTGTTGTCTTCTGACCATAGTGTTATCTTATTGTGATTGATTATGTTGTTTTAATGCTTTTTGATGTCTTTACCAATAAAGTTAATAAGGATAATAAAGACTGGCAGACTTTGGAAAACACCCAGCTCCATAATGGACACCATTAAGCCTATGGGTGTGGGTTTTATCTATATACTGTACAATGGTCTTTCTATCAAACAAAACACTCTGTCCATCGTCTCTCCTCTAAACACTGGGTAATTAAGACTTTGAGAGGCTTTCGAGCTTCCACCAAAACCAATACCTCAAGGCTCCAAACAGGGTGCTGTGCAGTGATTTGTTAGGCAGGATACCTGCACTTAAAGACAAAACTAAGAGTATGTGTAAAAAGGTCCACTTTATGCCCACTTAGGAAGATGTCTAACCGACATATGAAGCAGCAAACCACACCATTTTTAATGTTTGAGGTTGACTAAATCTGAAATCAAATATACCACAATAGGAGACCTGCTTGAAAGAAGCCATTCAGATAATGCAGAAGTCCCTGTCTATCTAAAACTGAACACATCATTGCATCATATAATTTAAAACCTTTTAAACATGGTCACAATAATCATTCATCTTTGTTGAGAAACAACAATGGCATGGTTTGAATAATATGATATTTGTGGAAGCGAATATTCTGTACTCTGAATTTTTTATTTATTTCACATTTCACTGTAAATATCCTTTGTAATTTTTACTGGGGTAAAATGCAATTGTACAAACCTGTAAATGGTTAACAGTAAGTTTACTTATTTATATACTACTACCACTACTACTACTACTATATTTAAACATTTTTGTTCCTTCTCATTTTGTTATGAGTATTTTACTCTCGTTTTTTTTTATATAACATTTTCTGTCATATAGTATATGTTTATGGTATTATTTTAGTGTTACGTGTGTATTTTAGCTCTGCATTTTGGCTTTTTGACCCTATGCATGCATTAGAGGGTTAGTTCACCCAAAAATTATAATTCTGCCATTAATTACTCACCCTCATGTCGTTTTAAAACCGCAAAACCTTCATTAAATCTTGATGAAATCTTAGAGTTCTCTGACCCTGCATAGACAGCAACACAGAAGCAAGGACGCCAGTAAATCAGTCTATGTGACATCAGTGGCTCAAATTCAGTTTTGCAAAGCTATGAGAATACATTTACATTGACGCATGTGCACGGTAGTACTTAGTACTTAATGTACTCAATGTTTCTCCTGAATATTAAAAATTTACATTTAGTCATTTAGCAGACACTTTTATCCAAAGTGACTTACAAATGAGGACAATGGAAGCAATAACAATCAACAAAAGAGCAATATGCAAGTGCTATGACAAGTCTCAGATAGCATAACGCAACCGTGTAGCAAGGTTTTTTTATTTAATTTTTTATTATATAATGTGTTAGAGGGCTTTTTTGCTTTTTGTTAATTGTATAATACATAAAAGAAAACAAATAGTCCTAGATAGAATTAAAAAAAAAAAACAGTAAATAACACTAATAATGTTAAAAGAAAAGTAAAAAGCAAATTTTGGTAATTCAGGTTGATTGTCATATTATTATTATTATTATATCTCCTAAATATGGCTATTATACAATTTACAGACACCAATATGCCATTCCTTAATTACTGAAACACTGAAATGCTTTATAGCGAATAACCACAGCTTACAAAAATTTTAATGGATACTTTTTACAGAAGAGATAAGCTTCCTCTCATTCCTTCATTATCCGGAAGAAATTTAGTTTGTTAAGTTTCATTTGAGACTTATGCAATTGTGAGGATAAAAAGTAATAAGATCTACTTGAAAATCACCTGGAAACTTTTAACCCAGCCTTTGTCTCAGTTTCTCTCTTTGGCTCCATAAGAGCCCAGTTTAGACTCAAGAAGAACAGATCAATATGTGTGAAAGCTTTTATGTGCATTATGGATTCATCTCCTCCAGTGCTGTATATGTATACACAAACTAGATGCTTTTCTATTGGAAACACGGTTAGACATGCAGAGAAACCAAACCACCTGAGGATCGAATGAGCATCATGCCACAGGACATTGTTTGTTATCTTTTTAAATTCTCTTCTGTTAATTGGAATCTTTCCCAAGACTAATTACCAGCAGTGCTAAGGCAAAATCATGAAACCACAAGCAAACCAGTTTATATTTGGATGAGCTGTACTCATTATAATGACCTCTGATAACAGTAAACATTTTGTTTCTGCAAATCTCTGCAATAGAGATGAGATGCAGCTCCTGGCTGCCTCCTGATGAGGGGAAAGTTTAAAGCTAGCACAGAAGCCAAAAGACTGACTCACACTGGCTGAATAAAAATACCACAATTCTCTGTTTTTCTGCATTATATCACTGCTGTAAAGACTACCATAGCTGGTCACCAGCATATCTAGGTATCTACATAGTGGTAAAAAATGTATAGCCTGAATGCACTGTAAGTCGCTTTGGATAAAAAAGTTTGCTAAATGCATAAATGTAAATGTAAATGTAAATCTAGGTTATGTTCCCCAGTATGTGATGCTAGCATGCTGGTGTCCAAGCTGGTTAACCAGCTAAATTCTGGTGATACACAAGAGCAGCTAAACCAAAATTGGATCCCTAAATAACCTTTCAGTAAAAAGTTCTCAAAATTACCATCTTTTCTTAGTGTGAAAAACATTTTAAAAAGTCCACAATAAAAAACCTTTGCAGACTGTTCTATAGCTGTTAAAAACTTTTCATTGAACGAGACAGACACCAATATAGAACCTTTATTTTTAAGAGAGTAGCATCAATCAGCATTCACTAGCATGTACATTTTCAGGAATCAATAAAAATATGACAAATTGGTGCAGGCTGGGAGAAAAAATGGTCAAAGCCAAAACACATTGATTTAAACAGGCCCAGCTGACACAAAAAGCTGATGCACAAGGTTAAGCACATAATAATTTATACTGCATCCTGCAGCGAGACCTTTTAATTTTAAGTGCACCGAGTCATAAAATATTCACAGATGTGTAAATACTAATTAAAGGGTCCTTTGTAAATCCAGGGTTCTGTGCATGGACTGCATTTTACATTTTCAGGAAAAAAAACGTGAGTGGTGCTTGCCTGTGCGAAACTTACCACAATGCTTAACACTTTGGGGTAGATGCCAGCATATTGCTGTTGCTGAATTTCTTGGAGTAATACACATTTTACCACATGGTTACATCTCTATGATATTCTTTGTCCCCAGATACAGCTCAGGTCTCTCTTTCAACCTAAGCCTAAAATTATTCAGTAACACTTTAGGGAACATTATTCAGTATTAACTTTGCTTATTAGCGTGCATAGCATATTGGCTGTGTATTAGTACTTATAAAGCACATATTAATGCCCTATTCTGCATGACCGTATTCTAGATCCCTTGACTAAAGTGTTGCCAATAATTCTAATCCATAGATCATGTTCACATCCATAGAACAATCGGGATAGAAGTTTAATAATAACATATCTTAGCCTTCCAGTTAAAGTGTGGTCACGTTTACTGTTACTTACTGAAATTTCAAGGGTGAAATCCAGCCATTCCAATAGGAATCAGAGTGATTATGATTGTGAAAATATTCCTCATGCGGATTTTGCTCATTTGTAAGTTGGTCACATGAATTTAGTCAACTGACCAACAGAAAGCTAATGGGTTTCAAAAGTGAATTGTGTGTGAGCTGTTTTTACAATAGACAATGAACCTTTTTTTTTTTTTGCCCACACAATTTGCTGACAACGCACCTCCAAAGAAGTGACTGCAGGCAGTATGCAATGAAGAAGCAGTAGTGTTAATAACGAAAGCAAAATAAAATAAAATAAAAATTAATCTCTTTACCAAAAAAAAAAAAAAAAAAAAAAAATAACAATAATCTAAAAACTAAAATATATCTTCAAAATAAAAAAAAAAATGGCCCGAAATTAATTTTAGCTTCAGTCTCTTATTACATGACAAATCATACAACTTGAAACCTATATAATGTAAAAATGCACCTAGATGCAACAACAAAAATTTTTTAAAAATAAAATTACATTAAAAAAGTTGACATGGGAAGCAGACATGGGAAATAAAAGTACAAAGGAAGTCAATAATGAAGCTTTTTAAAACCTGGAGCACCAGACCCCAGCATGAGCTGACTCGTCTACTGTCACACACAAGGTAATAAGTAAAGGTAGAAAGATTGTTAATGTGGGGGGTTTGTGTATGTGTCTCTGCTGATATTTACTTAACCTATTAAATATGATGCATCTTCAAGTCTCCTTGGGAGACTTGCCACAATAACACAACAGCATTATGCCTCTGGAGATGCCATATGACTGATGTGATTGGGTGTATCCGTCCAGCTGTGAATGCACTGCGCCAGTCACACAGCTAACCTTCACAAGATTTTGTGCTGCATCAAAGGAAGCATCATTCCATGTCAAAATGATGATTCGTTTAGAGTAGACTTTTAATGTCACTATATAAATAAATAAAGCATTATATGCAGTTCAATCATGACAACTGTGTAGATTTTTGCATGGTGATAGATGTGACAATGTTAATGTATCTGGACTTGGTGATATTGCTGTAGTTGTAGATTTTTGCTGCTGCTGCAAGCAAGTACAACTTGCTACTGCTACTGCTACTGCTCAAATATCATATAAAATAACCCGAAACAGATCTAAACAGGTGGAGATGGGGAAGGTGGAGGGTTTCAGAAAAACTCTAAGAAATTAAAATGTATGAATCTCAAGTGAATGCTAGCCAGCCATATAAATGCAAGGCAGTAAGCTAATTTCAGCTTTGCATCAAAGAAAGAAACTACATTTTATATTAAAACAGAAAACCATTATTTTTAAATTGTAATAATATTAAAGAATATTACTAAAAAAGCATAGAAAATCTTACTGAACATGACTCCCCACTCACCCTAAACAGAAAATGTACCACTTTTAACATCATGCAGAAAAAAAAAAAGCACGCTTTCACTACCACCCACAATTGTGTTAATATTGTGCTGTTTTTGCACTTCTTCAGAAAAGCAAAAATGACTTGGAATTCATTCAACATAATGTGATTTCTCTTGATACAGAGATTATTATACTATCTAACATATACATGTAACTATATCACTGCAGTCAGCAGGACTTTGAGATCCTGGCAATGTTTGATGAGATCATGATTAAAATGGATTGCTTCACTTTTGACAACATTCTGTGCTCATAGGGTTTACAGTATAAGTGCAGTAGTAAAGTACAGTTGTAAAGAAAGAGAGGTTGAGTTCTGCCAACTTACATAAGCAAAAATCATTTTAAATGCCAAAGCAGCATTGATAACCAATATTTATTGATACGAATGTCACATGGAGGGAATGCAACCCAGACTGACAGAATCATGGGAGCTGTGTCTGACTAAAAGTTAAATGTAATCTCTGTTTGAAGTCTCATGGAACGTCAGTTCGAACTAGAGATGCATCTGAAAAGCATCTATATCTAAAACTACTGTATGAAGCATATATAAAAAACATCAAAGCATTGACAGGCCTGCACTGCTTTCCTTTCTTCTTTATTCTGCTCTCTGCAGCTACACTACAGACAGACTAGAGAAGTGAATATGTCTATTTTGTGGGTCTTGAATACATATATACTGGTATGGAGTGATAAATACTGTTTTGTTCTTACACTTTATGGTTATAAAAATACAACCAAAGTGAACTAAACCACCTGAATTGTTAACCACATATTAAAGCATAATTTTATTATCCAGTGCACAAAAACAAAAAACAAACAAAACAAAATAAAATTCAACTTTTCTTTCAAATCATTATGCCAATAATAAAGATGATGTAATATAAAATAATAAGATGATGTAATATAAAAAGATTTATGTAACTTTAAAGTGGAAAATATAGATTTCATATATTTTCTTGCATGAAGCCATTTTAAGGCATGTGCATTTAAGATCAGACCTATAAAGGCAAAATATATGTGGCTTTAACATATCTGTGTCCCAGTCATCCATTTTTGTGGCAGCGTGCCATCAGACTGACATCAAGAGAGACTCAGAGTCCCTCTCTAGATGAGAAAACGTGTATATATATATATATATATATATATATATATATATATATATATTTTTTTTTTTTTACAAAATTGTCATGCATGTTGCTAACCCTAAAATTTTTCAAAACAATGATAGCATGTGTGTGGCTATTTTGCAGATGGTTGGGTTCTTGCTGAGTGTCATTCTGTTACGGCTGTCACGACTTCATTAATTGGTCTCTAGTGTTACAGAAGATGGCAGGCAATGAGTTCTGGATGTGCTCGTAATCCTGCTGCCGCCACACGCATTGCACTGCTGGACCAAGGCCAAAACACATACTAAACACAAATAAAACAGGAGCAGCCAATGGAAACAGGAGCCATTTTATCCGAGTAAGTTCATAACCCGCTGTCCTCCTTCACGCTGCCTCATATATCACAACAATGATTAGGTCACACAGTAAACGACAAGAACATCCACAGGACAGCTGTGAAACACAGCTAATTAAACAGCCACATTTTCAGTATTAAGATGGGAAAATGTCTGTCTGGTGATGTCTTTTGCGTGGGGAACTCTGGTGGTCCACCCTAAAAATGTATGACACAGTTGACAGCTTTCCAAGCAGGAAGGATTGAGTTTGTGTGTGACAGTTCCAATCTGTCTGAAAATCACGGCTCAATTTGCAGCCCCAGTACTGTGTCACACTGCAAGAGTGAATCCATTCATTATGTGCAACTAATGGCTGTCTGAGCCATGTCAGTCATAAATTAGGAAACCCCCCTCTCTCCCGTCCTTGCTTTATACAGGATAAATGTCCACCATGTGAAGTGCTGTAAAAACACAGGTCAGATCTTGCTGTATAATGCAGTATATACAGGATAATTTACAACCGGTCAGCCATTATCATGGTTGTTATTGGTAACTAAAACTACAACTATTAAAGACAATTCTATTCATTATAATAAAAATAAAATAAAAAATGTATAATAAATAACAAAATAATAATATTTAAAACATATAATAAAAACTAAAATTGAAAGAAGCATAAATAGTAACATAAAAAAGTCAGTCAACCATTCTCACAGAATTGACCCGTTTCACATTACTGTGTTTGGAATATTAAATGCAACTATCAAAACACAAACAAAAACAAAACATGTTGCTTAATATTGAAAATTAATTGATCTGGGGGGAAGCTGCTTTAATTATGTAGAAATACATCCGAACAGCTCGAGCCTTGTTATTCTCATTACTTCACAAGTACTTCACATTACTGCAGTATATTACTTAAGTACTCAGTACTCCGTACCAGATAACAGTAACAGATGATCATCAAAAATGGCAATAAGCATCTATAAAAAAAAAAAAATACTGTCTCCTTTGAGAGGCACCTGGCATCCTCACCTGTCCCCTCTGAGATTGCATATTTTAGAGCATATTTTTATTTATTTCGATTTTAATAAGCATATTTGTGTTTTTCGCTATCTCACTGTCGGTTCTCTGCTCTGGACCTTGGGGACACAGCGTGAGAAGTGCTGGATGTATGTGTGTTTGATGCAGCTTCCTGTCCACCTCCATGCATTCTCAGCCTGCAGGATCATGTTACATCCAGCACATCCCCCACAACAACAGCACACACTCAATTCACATCAGAATAGATTTTCTGAAGGAGATAGTTTGGCAGCACATTCTGTGAAGGTTATCTATACAATGCATTAGAAAGGAATTCAGAATGCCTCATAGTCTGTAATCTTTAAATAGTATTTTACTCATTAACTCAAAACTGGAAAATTCTGGCATTATTTATCCGCACTCATGTCATTTCAAGCCTGTATGACTCTTTTCCTCTGTGGATCACAAAAGATATTTTAAAGAATGTTAATGTCCAAACCTCCTCTAAACACCTCTGACTTTGACTGTGGACGTCTGTAAACTGAGTCGTTTAAAAAATATTTTGCGTTAATTCCATAGAAGAAAGACAGATATAGAAGGTGAAGATCAGTATACAATCTCTTTAAAGACTTAAAATCTGACTGTTCAATCTGGAAGTCTGACATTTCTCCAGAAGATCAAGAATGACATTTTGATTAAAAACTCAAAAAAAAAAAGAAAGAAAAAAGACAGAAATATGGTACATGTGGTTATTTACAGCATATGTCAATCTGAATGACACCATTCAAATTATTAAATTCAAGTTAAAAAAAAGTTTCAAAGTTCAGTACTGAACATTTGTAAGACTATAAATCGGTTAATAACAAGGACAACTGCTTGAGGAAATAAATGTTCTTGTGACGGATAGTTTTTGCTTTGGTTGCTCTGAAACTATTCATTTTGTCTCGTTCACCTCAGCTAGCTAGCCCTGACTTGCTGGAATCTTCTCGGAAACGAAGCTGCCTCAGGAACGACATCCACACAACAAGAAATGATGGCCACAGTCAACTTATTAGAGCAAATGTCTGATTTCACCTGGAAAATCAGGCACAGCCCACAGCTTAGCGCAGCTGCTGCAAAACCAGATCACAAGGAACAGAAGGGATAGAGGTGGGAGATCAAGGGAAAGAGAGAGATAAAATCAGGAAGTGATGAATGAGGGAGTGGAAATCAGAGGAGATGGATGGCAGTAAGCATAGATGAGAAGAGGAAGCGAGTGAGATACGTCCTCTAGGCATGTGCCACAACAGCTGTTGTTCCTGCAGGGTTAGCTTTGTTGGTGCATGTTCTTGATGCTGTCCAACTCTAAATACCACCTATCCATTCATATGCTTGAATGACACATTACAATAGATATACAATCTAAAGTGTTAAAAAATAGGGTTTTAATTCAAAAACAAAAATATTATAGACAGATTATAGACAGAAATGGGAAGAATTCCCATACGAAGTCATGTAATTAGTGGGTAAGTAATGCAAAGAAATAGACAGAAATACATAAAGAGATAAAAACTGAGAGATGGCTGACCCTGGACACGACTAGCTCAAATATATCACAGTTAGCCATCTGTGCTTCTGTCTCCCACTTGCTCTTGGCTAATCAGCTACACAGACCGAAGATAAGTCAGCAGGGACAGGATGTTAGTTCATACCAGCGCTATAGACTGTCATTCACGGTCTGCCAATACACGCCTACATATTGAAAGAGTGCATGACATCCTTCCACTGCGAGGTCACTGTTGTGTCATCTAAAATTCCACATTAAGAAGGTGACAACTGACAATACCAAACCCTGTCAGAAGTATAGGCTAAATATGTAGATGATGTGGAGATTAAAACAGCGGACAAAAGCATAAGGTTGCTCATTGAGTCTCTACAAAAAACAATTAAGCAAGACACTAGATGCTCTACATTGTGAAAAAAAAAATAAAAATCATTTTAGTACAATGGAAAAGAAAAGAATGCCTTAATAAAATGTTAAATGGTCAACTGTATGCTAATTTGCTATTTATGATAGAGGGGTAAAATTACATTATACATAGACTAATGTTTAGGGTCAGTACGATAATTTTTTTAGTTACTAAATTTATTTAGCAAGGAAATATTAAAATAATTAGAAATTAAACAGTGCATTTATTAATTTGAATATTTCAGTTCTATTCATAAAAGAATCCTGAAAAATGTTTTACAAATATATTAAGCAATAAGCAGCACAACCGTTTTCAGACACTGTTACTAATAAGAAACATTAACAAAGCATATTAGAATGATTTCTGAAGGATCATGCGACACTGAAGACTGAAGTAATGATGCTGAAAATACAGCTTTGCAATCACAGGAATAAATTGTGCTTTAAAATAAATTAAAATAGGAAAAAAAAATAGATTTGATCAAATAAATCATTGGTGAGCATAAGATACTTCTTTCAAACATTAATCGTCTTTTGAATTATAATCATATAAAATGTTGTTATTGCAAAGAATTATAAAAAATGTTTTAGATGTAAAACAAATTAATTATCATAAACTTTACAATGAAAATGTATACTAAAAATAATCTAATATAATATAAACACATACATCACTATTCATAAGATAAATATAAAACTGTCAGTTTAATATTTTATTTTATTTTTTAATTCAGTTAGCCACAAAAGCTATGCAACAAGATTTCTCCTGTTGCTAATAACTAATTATTCAGCTGGGATTTAGGCTATACAAACTCTTTCAATAACTGACCTCTTAAATCTTCTCTGTGGCCCCTACCACTGTAGAGCAAATTCATTATGAAACCAATTATTTTCTGCATCTCTTAATTAAATGTGACCCTCTTGGAAAATATTGTGATTCTGTGTCTAAAAAATGATACTGGCCTGTGACCTTGCTTACCTCCCTCTGGCAGTCGCAGTGTTTCCTCCTGCATTGATTTTCATTTCAGTGCTGTGTTATTTGGGCTCCTGCTTATAGTCTGGAGTCGCAGCCAAAATGAGAAGGAGCCAAGGCTTCACACCTAAAAGACATCCATCATTCAGTATTTAAAAAGCAGATGGAATAAGAAATAAGATGATTAGAACAATCCAGTAACTCAGAGGCTTATCTACTGTATATCTACTATAACTTTGTCAGTAGTTGTACACACATAGATTGTTGAATGGTGCAATATGATATGAAATATGCAGCCAGTCATTAGATCTTACATCTGAAACAATATTTTCAACACCATTCTATTCTCAAAATATGTAAAACATGTAGAACACATTTATCTGATCAAGGTCTAAGTTACTTTATATGAACAAAAGAGGCATCCTCTCTAGAGTCAATAAAATAATCTATATGACTGTGATTCTTTTTAAGAGTGCTACAAATTCAACTATCTAAAGGGTTCACTCGTTAACACAAAACACAATTGCTCATTACAAATGAACAGAACTGGTCACAAAAGTTCAAAGAGATTTACTCTGCTATAAGATTGTGTTACCACACTTTTTACATCTTTGTCCTCTCATGTCGGCAACAACAAGTTGAAGTTGCTTCAAGTGTAGTCTTCTCTCAAGTTTGTGCTCTACGTGAAATGGATGAAAGCTGTTGTGCTATAAATACACGTCATGCCTCAGGTTTAAAAGTCTTCTAGAATTTCACTGTCATATCCAACTAGCTGAGATATTATGTGCTGGCTTAGATGTAAGGGTATACCATTTATCTTTGTTATATGACGTCCAAAGTTTTAGATCACATATAGACAAGTAAATACTGCCACCTAATGGCGAGCATCTGTATCAACAACTTTGGATCCCAAATGGTTTCTAAGAAGTCATATCTCACAAGACATTTTAATTGGCTGACATTCAAATATGACTCGTTATTTACATCAGAAACAAATAACATTTTCAATGCAATTTTATTTTTCTTACATAGTTTGGTGGTACATGAACTTGGAATTGCCCAACTTGAAAGGAATTTTTGACTGCATCCATCTAAACTCTACGTTTATGGCATTGGTGTCTCAAATAAACCTAAGGAAAAAAACAGAGGTGGATTTAATGTAAATATATGACACAATGGCACAACAAAATGGCAATTAAATGAAATGCAAAGTTAATTCAGTCTTGACGTTGTTAACGAATCAGTTGAGTAAACAATTAAATGACTCACTCACAACACACTTTTCACTATACTTAGGCCTACTTGACGCTGTAACCTTCACAAAGAGCCAGGCATTAGTGTATAAAGTACCTGAAAGCCATACTCAAGAAGATATCTTACCAGAAAATTACTTTGATAGAAGTTGAAGTTGCCATTTGAAATATTCTATGAGTAAAAGTCTTAAAGTACATGATATTTATTGTACTTAAGTATAAAGGCATTTTTTTAATCTTAAACATACTAAAGTATTGAAAGTAAAAATACATGTAATGCCAAAATGGAAAAAAGAAGCAAATAAATCTATATATATATATAAAAATATACATACACAGCTTGAGTAGCAAGATTGTTTTCAGTTTTAACTCTTTCATCCAACATAAGAAATCATTTCTGGAATTTGCATCTGAAATGGCAATTAGCCTACAGTTTAATTTATCTCAGAATTGACATTAATGCATTAAAACTGCAGTTACAGATGCATAATAGGCCTCATGTTTTGTTTTTAACATAAAACGTTGAAACTTATATTTCAAATACACAAAACAAAGCCTTTGACTGTGTTAATGAGTGAATCACTGAATTTTTAATCAACCGATTCGTTCAAAAAGCTGATTCATAAGTAAACACAGGCATTTAATCAAAAGACGGAAAAAAGTGTGTGAACTTTGTTTTGGAACTATTTTCGTTGGCAAAACGGAGAAAAAAAGCAATATACCTAATAATATAACTTATACCTCTAAAATGTAAGTTACTCATTGCTTTACTGAACTTGTATAAAATTATATTTGTGTTATAATGCTGAAATATATAGAAAAACTGTAAATTACTCTTTGTATGGTATAGATTAAGTTATCTATAATAAATTACATAAATATAAAAAGCATACATAAGCATTTTTTGCCGTCTATCACTTAGAATGCCTGGAATTCACAATGCACGTACTGTACTATTGTAGCGCATTTAAGAGCAGCTTGGAGGAGCTCTAACCGTCCTTCTTGTGCTAGGAACCATAGACAGACCAGTAATGGCGAGGGGGCGGGAAATGTGACGTCACCAAGAAACGTTTTCAAACTACCCTTTACAGTGTGCAGAGACCGTGCTTTTTAACGGTAAACTACAAAATGTCCGAAAACAAAAATACACAGCACTGGTCTTCAGAGGAAACCAGTGTGCTTCTCGCGATATGGTCTTCCACAGAGATCCAGAAAAAACTAGAGAGCACGACAAGGAAGAAAATAGTTTACGACGAGATAAGCCAGGAAATGCTGAACGGCGGCTTCAGTCGCTCGACTGAACAAATCATTAACAAGTTAAAAAAGCTAAGGAAGGAGTACAGGGACCTGAAAAGGCAACCAGGTAAAGGTGACAATGGACAGATTCAAAAAACATTCGACCATGGCCTTATGGAGTCTGTGCTTGAACACCGAGCAGACAGTCAACTGACTGCGGCCTTGAATCCAGCGACAGCCACGCTCGAGAAAAACGCGGACCACACCGTGTTTTCTGTAGACGAGCTAGGTAACGTTAAGTTATAATTGTTGTGTATGTGTACAGTGTTATGCTGTGTAATAATTAACTTACTGGTCTAGCTACTGATGTTGCACAATTAAGTAAATGTAATCTATGTTTTTATTGTAGGTTACCTCCAAAATAAAATCTCAAGTAAAGGAATTACAGCAAAAATGCAGAAATGTTGAATAATAATTAAAATAATATACAGTGACTGATTGCGTAAAATGCTTCGACATTTTGTATAAACATTCGAAGTTTATACAAAAAGTTCAAATAATTTGAATGAAAAGAAAAAGTCTTATCACCTTAAACACTTAACATGTAGTTAATCAAACTATTTAAGACAAAAACATAATGAGAAAAGTGGCCCTAAACCTTGTCACAGTTAAAGTAGAACAAAAAGAGATCTGAGGTTACTTTATTTTATGCAGTGTGGCAACTTTGTCTAATGAGTCTTTTGTTTGTAGGTGGCAAAATATCCGAGACCAAAACTGCACAGCTGTGGACTTCAGAAGAAACCAGCGCACTGCTTGCGATATGGTCTTCCACAGAGATCCAGGAGAAACTGGGGAGCACAAAAAGAAAGAAAAGAGTGTATGATGACATATGCCAAGAGATGGTAAATGTTGGGTTTACTCGTACAGCCGACCAGATCATTAACAAAATGAAAAAACTGAAGAAGGAGTTTAGGGACAATAAGGAGAAAAGTGGCAGCCATTGGAGTGAAAAAAACATCAACTTTGATGTTATGGACGCTGCCTTAGAACACTTACCATCGAGCCAATTTACTGAAGCATTAAATTCAGCAACAGCCATGCTTGAGACGAATACAGAATCGCTGTCTTCTGCAGCTGATCTCAGTAAGTTTATTTATTATCGTCTTTCTTTGTCGTTCTTTTTTCTACTCTCTTATCAAATGGCTAAAATTGCTAATTTCGCTATCCTCGTATGTTTGACAAGATTATTATGTAAATTCAGTATTTGCTACATTTAGATCTTCAGGTAATGTGTTGCTTTTATAATCCTGATACAGACTCTTCACCTGAGGAGGTGCTGGACCAAGCCGAATCATCTTTCAGCTCCTCTCATCCCCAACCAATAAAGCCTCTGGGAACAACCAGAATAAAGAAAAGAGATTCAAACCAGGAGCTGCTGGAATACTTGAAAACTGCTGATGAACGGTTTATGGCACACGCCAAAGAACTTAACACTGCCATTCTTAATAAAATGGATGAAGCTACGAATTCTATGCTGGGACTATTAGGACGCATGGTGGCACTAATGGAGGAACAGCAGGGAAATAAGCCATAAGCACAGGATTCCTTTTGCACGCTTAATTATCATTTGCACACTTTTTACATTTCAAAATCGAAGTGAAACTGAAATTGAATACTTTATTAAAATACATTCCAGGTTTTATTTGGGATTATTGTTTTGTGCATTTTATTACAGATTTTTTTTTGTTAATCTGTCTTCAAAATATAACTTGTTCTACCTGTGAAATTACTTTTTATGCTTTACAACATCAACTCATAAACCCCACCCACCTGTCATATAGAGACCATGAAGAGCTAGTGAAGCAAACCCAGAGGTGTTTGGCAGGAGTAAAGGTAAAGTTATAGTCCTCTAGCTAAATCACAATAACCATGAATAAACTGGTTTCTTGCATTTGATTTTAATTTGCGTGTTGAAATTTCATTGATTCAGGTGAAACCATTACGACACAAACTCAAACTCCCTTCATGATTTGGATTAAAAAGGCCACAGATGGAAGAGATCCCCATCGACACTGATGTCAGCGAGAGTTCATCACGCACCGTAAAGGACCCAACAGATTTCCCAAACATACTTGATGTCAGTCAAGAAGACAATGAAAAGTAAGTCCATCCTGGTGTTTTAGGCCACAAGCTGGCACGAGCAAGTAACGCTTTTCCAGAATTGCATTGTATTCAAAACTGTATTTGAGGCTGAAGGGATTATTTGCCATTTTGCTAGCTATATTTTGTTGAAATTAGTAACTGTAATGTTATTGTATGGGTCTATGTATATCATCAGTAAAGCTATATGAATAACTAGTTTAGTGGGCAACATTACTCCGTGATATGTAGCATGTTGATGTATACATTTACTGTGTGACTGAAGTGAAAAGGTTGAGAACAATATTTGTTGTAAATTGTAAGAACCCTTGTAAGCATTTTGCATGATCGGAATCTTTTTATCACCCAGTATACTGATGTATTTACATTAACCCCCTTTTTTTTTCTTTTTTTGTGTGCATTTCATCTGTTCTACAGGTTCAAGAGCCTGACTGAACCATCACCGTCAGATTTCTTGGAATAAAGGCTGTGTTATATCCCAATATTAAAGTTTGCTCCAAAGAACATGGCATTATCATGCATTCTATGGTTTCTACTTTTCCTCAGAGACTACATTCCCTTTTCTACATAAAACAGAAATAACATACAGTATGTGGGATGATGGTATTTACATTGCAGAATTAAAATTGGTTACAAATCCTGTTACCAAAATGTTTTAACATTTCTTCATTGTTTACTCTTGAGTTGTCGCCTCATACACGTGTCTCAAGTTTGCTTCTGTATATGTCTTTGTACTTTACAGAATAAAACTTTACATTTGTCAAATCTATTTTCCTTTTTTCATTGTGATTTATTTTTTATAACAAACCAATATACAGCTCAATTAAACACCATCAGCAATTAAGAATCCGAGAAAAAAAAAAAGTAATAATTACAATACTACTTGAATAATTTCACCGTCCTGTCTGTTAAAGTAGTCTAATAATGCCGTTTGTACATCTGTCCCTTCTGGTTCGTGATCTATTAATGCCTGAACGGGAGGCTGTGTGTACATATGGACGGCTGAAATGTCTTCGCTGAAGGGGTCACGTTCCTCACAGATATTGTGCAGCACACAGCAGGTCAAAACCATCTTCTTTATCAGCTCCAGTTTACAGTCATTCCTTTTTAAGAGACACTTCCATCTTGCCTTTAGCCTTCCAAAACTTGAGTCCACAACGGACCTTGCATTGCTCAACCTGATATTGAACCTTTGCTGTTGTGGGGTTAATCCGCCCGTGTCTGGAAATGGTTTCATCAGCCAGTTTTGCAAGGGATAGGCTGAGTCTCCAATCAGGTAGTATCCAACATCACAACCAGAGATGTGTGCTTTGCTTTGTTTTAAGGGGTGTCCATCATTCAACATTTTCCACAAATAAGACTCTCTTAAGACCCTTGCATCATGGACGCTCCCAGGATGGCCAACACACAAATCCCAGAAAAGCCCGTTGCCATCCACTACTGCTTGCATTACTATTGAATGCCACCCTTTCCGGTTAAAATAGTCACGAGGGTATTTTTCAGGTGCTATAATAGGAATGTGGCTTCCATCTATTGCACCCACACATTGAGGAAGATTCCAGCGGTTTTCAAAAACATCTGCCATCTCTTTCAACCTTTTTGAATCTGGGAATTTAATGTGTACAGGCAGAAGAACTTTAATTACAGCATTGCAGAAGTCCTGCACACAGTTGAATACAGTGCTCACGCCAACCCCGAAAAGCTGACTGACACTTCTGTACTCATTGCCAGTAGCAAGCTTCCAAAGGGCAATGGCAATTCGTTTTTTTACAGGTAAACACAAGCGGAAATTGGTGTTCTTTCGTTCAAGCACATGCTTGAGACGATAACACATGTACTCAAAAGACTCCCGTGAGACCCGAAAATTCTGGATGAACTGTTCTGGAGTGAATTCAGGTACAATGATATCCCACCACTTGTGCTCTCGAGGATAGGACCACACAGCAGAAGTTCGTCTTCTCATGATCATCAAGGCTATCTGTGAACAAAATGAAGGTGAACTGATATTATATGCCAGCTTTCTGTTATGACAATACAAATAATGCTTATAACATATTTCAGCCATGTCAATGCTCCCATAATGTTCTAGGACATTTTATTTTATTGCACAGTTACATTGCAAGACAGGGAACATACCAAAATTGTAAGGTACACTTAAATTCATGAACAAAATGTAATTCATGACAGAACTAAAAATAGTACATGGATAAATAGTTTTGTCTTCCTACTTTGTTTAAAACTGAAAGCAAGTTTGCATTTCTTATATTTACATGCAAAGAGAATGCGAAAGCATACTGATCAAACTCAACTGTGTGCTCAACTAAAAAGCCAAGTAGAAAAAAAAAAAGTAAAGTCGATAACACGAAAGCTTGCTTGCTAACTTTCCTTTCTTTATTTTGTTTGTTTGTTTGCAGTGAATTTGCGCCAGGCCAACACATAACCCAAAAAAATATGATGCCTCGGATAAAATGGACAGTTGATTGCATTTAATTAGTTTTATTATAACAATTCAAATTATTATTTTACAGAAATAGAATTTGTTTGAAAACATCCCGCCTCCAGGTGTTTGCTTGCATTGTTTGGCTGTATGACGATCTGTCTAGACTGGATCGTGCTTTGTACAATTGAACTATAACATAGCTAATTATTTTAAAGGACACCGATGTAATTCCTCCATTGTAAGTAACTTACTTTGTAAAATTTTGTTGGTTTCCCAGCACGCGCGGGAAACCTGCACATCTTTATTGCATAAAAAAACAATAATAACTGACCTGTCGTCTTGAGCGTAGACGTTGTCTATGACATTGTCTTTGGATGGCATGGAGACATTGAATTAAATTACTCTGGATGTTAAAATATGTTCTCAAAACTAGAAGACAGACCTGTAAACAACGCGTGTTGTGCGCCATTTTTGTTTGTGGGCGGTTCTGTAGTAACGTGACAGATCACGTGGCTGGACTCTCTGAAATCATAGCAAAGGCTGATACCTCTTTGTATAAAATCTAACCCTCTAATTTGTTGATGATAAGTGAGAATTACTCGGGAAAATCACATTCACTATAAACCAGCACTGCAATAAATGGGGAAAACATTTTATCAGTATTATATTATATATATTTTATTGTGTTTTGTAGCTCTACAGCACCTTGTGCAAATCACCAGTAGAGGACAGCAACACTCTATATCTCATCTAAAGAAAAGAAAATAACTTAGATGTCATGCAGGGCTTAGAACTCGATTGGTCAAAAAATCTACTATTTCTTAAAACATAGAAAGTATTTCTCGTTTTCATTCTCATTTTCTGTCAGTCAGCAATGATTACGCAATATTTTATTATTATTCTATTAGTCAGGAATAACTTTGTATGCTTTATATATATACAAAGCTGTTTGTTCTTTCATTTTTATTTCACTTGCTTTTTCTGCAGTTATGCAGTCCGTGATGTTCATGTTAAGTTTGTTATAACCACATGAACCTTGAGAAAAGGTGAGGATGGTCACAGGTGACTATCATTACTGATAATTATCATCCTCCTGCACCTGCTGCCATGCACTCATTAAGTCTCTATATGCAAATTAGACTTTGTCTGCTGCCCAGTATAAGGAGTCCTCCTGGTTATTATGATAGTTTTAAGTAATTAGGTTAATGAACAACCAGTATGTCAAGACTGGCCTGATGAAAGGACTAAATTTTGCTTCGTTTGACAAAATCTCATAAATTAAGCAGATAATTTTAAAGTAAGAAAAAATACAAACTATAACACAAAGAAAGCTGACTATGCATATTATGTAAACAATTAAGCAGCTTCACTATATCAAATTAATAGACTTATAACATGTTTTTAAAGCATGTCAGTTGACATAATTTTTCTATTAGTTGCAGTTCTGATAGGATACAGCATTGCTTTTAATATAAAAAAATTGGTGGCAATTAAGCAAGCCTAATAATAAAGCATAACACTGAAATGTGTCTGTATTTGGCTTTATTCTGAATTATCACCTATTCCCCATTTTATTTATTAGTGTTGTTTGACAAAACAGGACTAGGTCTCTTGATGTAAGATCATAGTTTTGAGTATAACATACATCTTACAACATCTTCTGTCAAACAATAGTTCACACCGGGATTTTCTGTCACTTCATTTAGCAAAATTTGGGGTTAAATTGTTGTTGTCATTTGATATGGGGTTATTGGTTAATTTATTTAAAAAAAAAATTGTAGTATGATCAGTGTAATTTTATATTACGTTTATTTTAATTCACCACTTTTTTATCATGTTCATTTTAAGTCCCTATTATGGTGATCAATGTTTGTTATAATTGGGGCGTTGTTTAGTTTTAAGATTTGCCTTAAATATTTTTACCATGGTTGTGGGTCCTATTAAAGTAACTTTTTAAGATTGTAGTTCATTTTGCATGTGGCATATTAATATAGTATATAAGTATGTTGGTCTGATTAGAAATTAAATTTACTTTAAGTCAATTAGCATCCTTTTATACACGGCTTACACAATATATTCGATTAAATGTTTATTGCTCACTTTAACTGGTATTTCTAAACTGATACAACTTATAAGGTATTATATAGGTACTATATATATATATATATATATATATATATATATATATATATATATATATATATATATATATATATATATATATATACACACACACATACATATATACTCTTATGTAGGTATTTTGAGCTAATGATACATGTCTTAATGTAAATAAATAAATTAACCATAAACTGTAATAAAAAAGGCTTTTTTTGTGCAAGACAACACTAGATGGCAGTTTTGACATGCATGCACGTGTGTGTATTGAGAGGGAGAAAGCGAGCAAGTGTCCTGGCAGAGGAGGGTCCCATTCTGAAGATTTGTACCCTTAGACTCTGCAGCGTTTAGAAACATGTGGAAGCAATTCCTTTGTTTTACAGCCAGAGTGTATGGGCAGAGAGAGCACAGACTGGACTGCTGCATGTCAGGAGGCCTTAGGATCAGGTTACTTTGACAACCCTGAGAAGAATTGTGTGTGTGTGTGTGTGTGTGTGTGTGTGAGTGAGAGAGCTCTGCTGGGTAAGTGGTTAGACTCAGAGAAAACTGATCCCCTCTTCTAGATTCTGGTCCTTTTCATAGTTGGTGATCTGTTTGTGTGAAGTCAGGCCAAAGAGGCAGAGTCACTGCGAGAGAACAAACCTTTCACCCTTTCCTCTGCTGTTCTCATCTATCACACTTTTGGACTTGGAGAGTTATTGAAAATGAAAGAAAAAATGGCAGCTGTCTAGTATATGTGATCTAGTAAGGATTTTGTCCACCCAAATATTAATCGTTTACTCACCAATATGTTGTTACAAACCCATAAGACATTTCTTCTTCTGTAAAACACTCAAGGAGAATGTTTGAAGAATAAACTATCCAGTCCTCATATAATGAAAGTTAATGGGGACTTGTGATGCATTACATTTACCTCATAAGTTGAATGTCAAAGCGAGGAATGTAAAACCAATGGACATGTCCATTGTTATCAATACCAGTTGATTAAAAACACATAAAAAGCAGTATTTTGCACATATAATGCTATACCATCACATAAACAAACTAGATAAAAAAGTTCGTCAAGACAAACTTTAAGTTGGCTTGAGAAAGCCTGACCAGAAAGTTTGAAAAGTTTGAAAAGTTTGAAAAGTTTGAAAAGTTTGAAAATGTGAAAAGTTTAAAAAGTTTAAAAAGATTAAAAAGTTTAAGAAGTATTAAAATGACAGTGATTAACATATTGCTAGCATTACAAGCAAGTGACTACCATGTGACAAGCATGTACTTAGCATGATTAGCAAGGTATCTAGCATGTCGCTAGCATAATTAGCAAGTGACTAGCCATGTCGCTAGCATGATTAGCAAATTACTAGCATGTCTCTAACATGTTTCTAGCATGTTTAGCATGCGACTATCATGTTGCTAGCATGATTTTAGCATGATTAGCATGTTGCTAGCATGATTTTAGCATGATTAGCATTCGACTAACATGTTGCTAGCATGATTAACATGTTTCTAGCATGATTAGCATGTTGCTAGCATGTCGCTAGCATAGTTAGCAAGTGACTAGCCATGTCGTTAGCATTATTAGCAAGTTACTAGCATGTCGCTAGCATGATTAGCAAGTTACTAGCATGTCGCTAGCATGTTGTTAGCATGATAAGCATGTTTCTAACATGCGACTAGCATGTTGCTAGCATGATTTTAGCATGATTAACATGTTGCTAGTATGATTTTAGCATGATTAGCATGTTACTAGCATGTTGCTAGCATGATTTTAGCATGATTACCATGTTGCTGGCATGATTTTAGCATGATTAGCATGCGACTAGCATGTTGCTAGCATGATTTTAGCATGATTAGCATGCGACTAACATGTTGCTAGCATGATTTTAGCATGATTAGCATGTTGCTAGCATGATTTTAGCATGATTAGCATGCGACTAGCATGTTGCTAGCATGATTTTAGCATGATTAGCATGTTGCTAGCATGATTTTAGCATGATTAGCATGTTGCTAGCATGATTTTAGCATGATTAGCATGATTAGCAATCTAGCATGTTTAGCATGCGACTATCATGTTGCTAGCATGATTTTAGCATGATTAGCATGTTGCTAACATGATTTTAGCATGATTAGCATTCGACTAACATGTTGCTAGCATGAT
Organism: Carassius auratus; assembly: GCF_003368295.1. Lineage (NCBI taxonomy): Eukaryota > Metazoa > Chordata > Actinopteri > Cypriniformes > Cyprinidae > Carassius > Carassius auratus. The sequence continues at coordinate 4,420,230 of NC_039248.1, read as the reverse complement.
TAACATGTTTCTAGCATGATTAGCATTTTGCTAGCATGTCGCTAGCATAGTTAGCAAGTGACTAGCCATGTCGTTAGCATTATTAGCAAGTTACTAGCATGTCGCTAGCATGATTAGCAAGTTACTAGCATGTCGCTAGCATGTTGTTAGCATGATAAGCATGTTTCTAACATGCGACTAGCATGTTGCTAGCATGATTTTAGCATGATTAACATGTTGCTAGTATGATTTTAGCATGATTAGCATGTTACTAGCATGTTGCTAGCATGATTTTAGCATGATTAGCATGCGACTAGCATGTTGCTAGCATGATTTTAGCATGATTAGCATGCGACTAGCATGTTGCTAGCATGATTTTAGCATGATTAGCATGCGACTAGCATGTTGCTAGCATGATTTTAGCATGATTAGCATGTTGCTAGCATGATTTTAGCATGATTAGCATGTTGCTAGCATGATTTTAGCATGATTAGCATGCGACTAGCATGTTGCTAGCATGATTTTAGCATGATTAGCATGATTAGCATGTTGCTAGCATGATTTTAGCATGATTAGCATGCGACTAGCATGTTGCTAGCATGATTTTAGCATGATTAGCATGTTGCTAGCATGTCTCTAGCATGACTAGCATGCGACTAGCATGTTGCTAGCATGATTTTAGCATGATTACCATGTTGCTAGCATGATTTTAGCATGATTAGCATGCGACTAGCATGTTGCTAGCATGATTTTAGCATGATTAGCATGTTGCTAGCATGATTTTAGCATGATTAGCATGCGACTAGCATGTTGCTAGCATGATTTTAGCATGATTAGCATGTTGCTAGCATGTCTCTAGCATGACTAGCATGCGACTAGCATGTTGCTAGCATGATTTTAGCATGATTACCATGTTGCTAGCATGATTTTAGCATGATTAGCATGCGACTAGCATGTTGCTAGCATGATTTTAGCATGATTAGCATGTTGCTAGCATGATTTTAGCATGATTAGCATGCGACTAGCATGTTGCTAGCATGATTTTAGCATGATTAGCATGTTGCTAGCATGTCTCTAGCATGACTAGCATGCGACTAGCATGTTGCTAGCATGATTTTAGCATGATTACCATGTTGCTAGCATGATTTTAGCATGATTAGCATGCGACTAGCATGTTGCTAGCATGATTTTAGCATGATTACCCTGTTGCTAGCATGATTTTAGCATGCGACTAGCATGTTGCTAGCATGATTTTAGCATGATTAGCATGTTGCTAGCATGATTTTAGCATGATTAGCATGTTGTTAGGATAGATAGATAGATAGATAGATAGATAGATAGATAGATAGATAGATAGATAGATAGATAGATAGATAGAAACAGTCAGTAGATAGATAGATAGATAGATAGATAGATAGATAGATAGATAGATAGATAGATAGATAGATAGATAGATAGAAGGAGTCAGAAGATAGATAGATAGATAGATAGATAGATAGATAGATAGATAGATAGATAGATAGATAGATAGATAGATAGATAGAAGGAGTCAGAAGATAGATAGATAGATAGATAGATAGATAGATAGATAGATAGATAGATAGATAGATAGATAGATAGATAGATAGATAGATAGATAGAGTTTAAAGATAGATAGAAAGATATATAGATAGATAGATGAGTTTGATTATAGATAGATAGATAGATGAGTTTGATTATAGATAGATAGATAGATAGATAGATGAGTTTGATTATAGATAGATAGATAGATAGATAGATGAGTTTGATTATAGATAGATAGATAGATGAGTTTGATTATAGATAGATAGATAGATAGATGAGTTTGATTATAGATAGATAGATAGATGAGTTTGATTATAGATAGATAGATAGATGAGTTTGATTATAGATAGATAGATGAGTTTGAAGATAGATAGATAGAAAGATATATAGATAGATAGATGAGTTTGATTATAGATAGATAGATAGATGAGTTTGATTATAGATAGATAGATAGATAGATAGATAGATAGATAGATAGATAGATAGATAGATAGATAGATAGATGAGCTTTATTATAGATAGATGAGTTTGATTATAGATAGATAGATAGATAGATAGATAGATAGATAGATAGATAGATAGATGAGTTTGATTATAGATAGATAGATGAGTTTGATGATAGATAGATAGATAGAAACAGTTAGTAGATAGATAGATAGATAGATGAGTTTGAATATAGATAGATAGATAGATGATAGATAGATAGATAGATAGATAGATAGATAGATAGATAGATAGATAGATAGATAGATAGATAGATAGATGAGTTTGAATATAGATAGATAGATAGATAGATAGATAGATAGATAGATAGATAGATAGATAGATAGATAGATAGATAGATAGATAGATAGATAGATAGATAGATAGATAGATAGATGAGTTTGAATGAGTTTGAATGGGTTAGTAATAGTACATAGGTTAGTCTGATTGAGTCTAATGGGCTTCAGTGTGTTTAGATTTGAATTTTTGACAGTTGGAGTTTGACGGAATGTTCAGTTGAGCAGAGGCTTTTCAATGTAAGTCTATGGGATTTTTATGATATTTAATCGTTATTTTTATGAAAACCGTAAGTCCGATCAGTTAGAAAAGATATAGCACACCCGGCGAGATCAGTCTGAAGAGCTGGTCCGAGTTTGGAGTCTGTAGAGTTAAAGCTCTAGGAGGAGTTAGAGTTGATAATTTTGTCTCAGAAGAATAATAATAACTAGAATTAAAAGTTAGTGAACTAACTTTGATGTTGGCTTGGCCATCTTGGCCATGGAGCAAAAGAGCCAAAGTACTTGTGTGCCCAACATTGAGTTGCCCCGCTGCAAAATTAATACACATAATAATGCCATAAAAAAATACACCTGCAACAGTCTTTTTCCATGCTCCCTTGCTGTTTTCTTTTTTTAATAAAAAGCCTGGGCTATGATAACAGCTATGACAGGGTTGTCTAGCTGGATGTGAAATAAGTCATGCCTATTTTTCTCGTGTATGTATTTCACAGTCCTGCCACCGTTGCGTTGTGGGCAACGACACACAAGATTACTGAAACAATGCATTTTAAATCAAGGAGATCATAAGGGGTCCAAGCACAATGGTTTGTATAGATGATGCAGTTACACACTGTTTAAAATTGTTTAATTTGTACTGTATGTTCATTCTATTTATTTATTTGTGCTATTTACATAATGTTTACTTTTTTTAAGTTTGTTTTTGTTAATGTAAAATAGCACTGCATAGTCTTCACTGTAAGATAAAATACACAATCAAACCAAAATGTATTCAGACACCTTCAACATTTCTCACATAATCACAGTTTATTTGCTGTAGTTTAGAAACTGGTAATAATATATGACAATAACTCAGAACAAATTCATCTTGATAATTTCGGATAACTTTGATAAAAAGATATGTAATGGAATCAACCAAAACTTCAGACTGTCAGTATGACAATATTTACACAACTATCAATACTTTGTTGAACAGTTACCAAGCAAGAAATGCTTAATTTGGTTCAGTCTGTGGTGTAAAAAGGTTGCATTAACAATTAAAGAAAGAAACACTTAAGCAAAACATGGGCAGGTCCTTAATTATTATTTTTTTAAATCAATTTCACTGGTAGCCTACTGTATGAAGAATTAGTGGGTATAATATTTCACAGATCACTATTTTGCCATACTCACTTACATAAATGAACTAGTGGCCTGCACCCACTAGTAAAACAATTCTATCTTATTTTTGGATTGACTTTGGATAAATTCTTGTACTACAAGGTAATTCAGTCAAGAGCAGTGAGTGATTTACTTTCATTTTCATACATTAAAGACTCTGACAGCAGAGCTAGTAAATTAGGCGCGGTCCCTTTAAGAGACAAACGCATCCATTATGATGATACACATCCGATTTTTTTTTTTGCAAATCTTTACTTTCACTTAAGACATAACCACATACTTATTCGAACACACTTTCCAACACGGGTATTTCGACATATTTTGTATGTATTTGTTGTCGGTACAAAAGCAAGAAGACTTTGAGACGCGTCTCTGCTTGCTCCCTGAACAACACCGCGCTGCTGAATTGAGCTCTTTTGCTTTTCGCTCTTTTTTCTGTTTATTTAAACTGCGATTTGAATTTGTTCGTTCAGGTCCAGGAGGAAGTGAACGTCCTGAACGACAGCTCTGTTCAGTGTTGCTGTCCCTGTCCGCGATACGCGCGGCTCTCTCTCGTGCACACGCGCCATCAGCGGCTCAGTTTAGTTTCCCGCAGCGCGGGGCTGAAGCCAACTTGATGTGTTGAATGCTCGGAGCACGTTATAAAACGTATTCTTAAAATACACATTTCTGTTTTAATAAATGGTCATATTAAATCATAGCATAACACATAAGTAGGTACAAAAATAATCAGTGATGCATGCGACCCTTTTGGTCTCAGTGTAGCTCCCTGCTTTACCATGTTATGCAACGCTGAGCAATTGCTGCGACGTTAAGCCTGACAGAGAAATCTCACAAGCACATATAAACACTCATTTTCATATGTGTAATATATTCTTCTAATTGTTTTGTGCCGTTTCGCTGCAGTGTTTTAATGTGAAAGGCTGTAAATGTGTACTTCAAGTGTTAAGAACAAATACATCGCGAGCTCATCTGTGACGTTCAGCATGATGATTCAGTTAGAAACCAGCTAAGACCAGCGTGGCAGTGGCCAAAACTACTTTAAAACCATATAATATATTATTCTAATTGTTTTGTGCCGTTTCGCTGCAGTGTTTTAATGCGAAAGGCTGTAAATTCTCTGTGGACTTCAAGTGTTCAGAGAAATACATTGCCAGCTCGCGAGCAGTTGGCTGCCGCGAATATATAATGTTATTACTTTAAACAGTTCAGAAACATCTGAATTTAGCTCTTGGTGTGTTCTAACGTGTGGATTGCGTGTAATCGCGTTTTTAAAAGGTCTTAAATAAGAATGAATTCGCTAGTTCTCGGCTCCGTGTAGACAGCCTGGGCTGAGCAGCAGTATTTTTAACCAGTTTAAAAGTGAAACTAAACCCGACTCCGCCCCTAAATGTCATTGCAACTGTAGGGGCGCAATTTTTCTCAGACAATGTAAGTCTATGGGTAATGAATTTTGACATTTAAAAATTAATAAAAAAAAAACTTTAAGTCTGATCACTCTGAAAAGATATAGCACACACCACCGCTCTATCCCGCAGGTGTCTGCCGAGTTTGGGGCTTGTGGCTTTAAAGCCCTAGGAGGAGTAGCGTACAGAATTTCTGTCAGAAAAATAATAATAAGAAAAAAAAGAAGAAGTTTAAATAGCATAACAGTATGTTGGCTTGTTGCCAAGCCAACATAACTAGAATTAAAAGTTAGTGAACTAACTTTGATGTTGGCTTGGCCATCTTGGCCATGGAGCAAAAGAGCCAAAGTACTTGTGTGCCCAACATTGAGTTGCCCCGCTGCAAAATTAATACAAATAATAATGCCATAAAAAAAATACACCTGCAACAGTCTTTTTCCATGCTCCCTTGCTGTTTTCTTTTTTTAATAAAAAGCCTGGGCTATGATAACAGCTATGACAGGGTTGTCTAGCTGGATGTGAAATAAGTCATGCCTATTTTTCTCGTGTATGTATTTCACAGTCCTGCCACCGTCACGTTGTGGGCAACGACACACAAGATAACTGAAACAATGCATTTTAAATCAAGGAGATCATAAGGGGTCCAAGCACAATGGTTTGTATAGATGATGCAGTTACACACTGTTTAAAATTGTTTAATTTGTACTGTATGTTCATTCTATTTATTTATTTGTGCTATTTACATAATGTTTACATTTTTTTAAGTTTGTTTATGTTAATTTAAAATAGCACTGCATAGTCTTCACTGTAAGATAAAATACACAATCAAACCAAAATGTATTCAGACACCTTCAACATTTCTCACATAATCACAGTTTATTTGCTGTAGTTTAGAAACTGGTAATAATATATGACAATAACTCAGAACAAATTCATATTGATAATTTCGGATAACTTTGATAAAAAGATATGTAATGGAATCAACCAAAACTTCAGACAGCTGTCAGTATGACAATATTTACACAACTATCAATACTTTGTTGAACAGTTACCAAGCAAGAAATGCTTAATTTGGTTCAGTCTGTGGTGTGAAAAGGTTGCATTAACAATTAAAGAAAGAAACACTTAAGCAAAACATGGGCAGGTCCTTAATTATTATTTTTTTAATCAATTTCACTGGTAGCCTACAGTATTAAGAATTTGTGGGTATAATATTTCACAGATCACTATTTTTGCCATACTCACTTACATAAATGAACTAGTGGCCTGCACCCACTAGTAAACAATTCTATCTGATTTTTGGATTGACTTTGGATAAATTCTTGTACTACAAGGTAAATCAGTCAAGAGCAGTGAGTGATTTACTTTCATTTTCATACATTAAAGACTCTGACAGCAGAGCTAGTAAATTAGGCGCGGTCCCTTTAAGAGACAAACGCATCCATTATGATCATACACATCCGATTTTTTTTTGCAACTCTTTACTTTCACTTAAGACATAACCACATACTTATTCGAACACACTTTCCAACACGGGTATTTCGACATATTTTGTATGTATTTGTTGTCGGTACAAAAGCAAGAAGACTTTGAGACGCGTCTCTGCTTGCCCTGAACAACACCGCGCTGCTGAATTGAGCTCTTTCGCTTTTCGCTCTTTTTTCTGTTTATTTAAACTGCGATTTGAATTTGTTCGTTCAGGTCCAGGAGGAAGTGAACGTCCTGAACGAGAGCTCGGTTCAGTGTTGACGCGCGGCTCTCTCTCGTGCACACGCGCCATCAGCTGCTCAGTCCAGTTTCCCGCAGTGCGGGGCTGAAGCGCGAGTTTACTGTGACGTTCCGCCTGATGATTCAGTTAGAAACCAGCTAAGACCAGCGTGACAGTGGACAAAACTACTTTAAAACCATTTAATATATTATTCAAATTGTTTTGTGCCGTTTCGCTGCAGTGTTTTAATGTGAAAGGCTGTAAATGTGTACTTCAAGTGTTCAGAGGAATACGTCGCGAGCTCGCTGTGATGTTCAGCCTGATGATTCAGTTAGAAACCAGCTAAGACCAGCGTGACAGTGGCCAAAACTACTTTAAAACCATTTAATATATTATTCTAATTGTTTTGTGCCGTTTCGCTGCAGTGTTTTAATGTGAAAGGCTGTAAATGTGTACTTCAAGTGTTCAGAGGAATACGTCGCGAGCTCGCTGTGATGTTCAGCCTGATGATTCAGTTAGAAACCAGCTAAGACCAGCGTGACAGTGGCCAAAACTACTTTAAAACCATTTAATATATTATTCTAATTGTTTTGTGCCGTTTCGCTGCAGTGTTTTAATGTGAAAGGCTGTAAATTCTCTGTGGACTTCAAGTGTTCAGAGAAATACATTGCCAGCTCGCGAGCAGTTGGCTGCCGCGAATATATTATGTTATTACTTTAAACAGTTCAGAAACATCTCAATTTAAGCTCTTGGTGTGTTCTAACGTGTGGATTGAGTGCAATAGTGTTTTTAAAATGTCTTAAATAGGAATGAATTCGCTTGTTGTCGGCTCCGTGTAGACAGCCTGAGCTGAGCAGCAGTGATTCTTCTCTCGTCTGACTGCGCCCCTCCCCTAAATGTCATTGCAACTGTAGGGGCGCAATTTTTCTCAGACAATGTAAGTCTATGGGTAATGAATTTGACATTTAAAAATTAATAAAAAAAAAAACTTTAAGTCTGATCAGTCTGAAAAGATATAGCACACACCACCGGCTCTATCCCACAGGTGTCTGCCGAGTTTGGGGCTTGTGGCTTTAAAGCCCTAGGAGGAGTTAGCGTTCAGAATTTCTGTCAGAAAAATAATAATAAGAAAAAGAAGAAGTTTAAATAGCATTACAGTATGTTGGCTTGTTGCCAAGCCAACATAACTAGATAAAAAAGTTCGTCAAGACAAACTTTAAGTTGGCCTGAGAAAGCCTGACCAGAAAGTCTGAAAAGTTTGAAAAGTTTGAAAAGTTTAAGAAGTTTAAAAAGTTTTAAGTTTGACGGTTTTCAGTCTGAGATAGAAGATAGATAGATAGAGTTTGAAGATAGATAGATAGATAGAGTTTGAATATAGATAGATAGATAGATAAAGTTTGAAGATAGATAGGTAGATAGATAGAGTTTGAAGATAGTGTTTGAAGATAGATAGATAGATAGATAGATAGATAGATAGATAGATAGATAGATAGATAGATAGATAGATAGATAGATTAGTTTTAATATAGATGGATAGAGAGATAGATTAGTTTAATATAGATGGATAGATAGATAGATTATTTAATATAGATAGATGAGTTTGATAGATAGATAGATAGATAGATAGATAGATAGATAGATAGAGTTTGATATTAGATAGATAGATGAGTTGAATGGAGTTTGAATGGTTAGTAATAGTACATAGGTTTAGTCTGATTGAGTCTAATGGGCTTCAGTGTGTTTAGATTTGAATTTTTGACAGTTGGAGTTTCACGGAATGTTCAGATGAGCAGAGGCATTTTCAATGCAAGTCTATGGGATTTTTTATGATTTTTAATCTTCAGTTTTATGAAAAGTATAAGTCCGATCAGTTTAGAAAAGATATAGCACACCCGGCGAGATTAGTCTGAAGAGCTGGTCGAGTTTGGAGTCTGTAGAGTTAAAGCTCTAGGAGGAGTTAGAGTCAGAAAATTTAGTCTCAGAAGAATAATAATAACTA